>NC_053154.1:121688919-121988919 GCF_016835505.1 Polypterus senegalus | reverse complement strand
AAAATATTTTACCCAATATAACTTGAATGTAGATTATTCCCAAAACATACTGTATATCATAACACGGTAGACACTTAATGACTTCACTCATAATTCTAATCTCTTTAATATATTTTAGATAATTTAAGTTGACATAAGTGTATGTGAGAGTTCCTGGCATTATCTTAAATTATCTATTGCAGCACTCTTTGAAGTAAATTGAAAGATTCTTCAAAGACTGCTTGTATTCTCACCATTGTAAGATAGTATAATTTCAACTATAGTTATTGATGGTGGATTAGGAAAGCTGGGTAGGTTTCTTCTAACAATATTTCTGATTTGCACGTAGTAAAAGTAGTTTGTTACTGAGAGACTATATTTGAGGCATAACTGTTTTAAAGGTACATACAGTATATGTTGTTAAAGGAGAGAGCTCTCTACAGGTCCAGATTCTTCTTCACTTACATTAATTATATAGGTTAAAGATGGCTGTAATATGATTATTAGGCATAAGAGAAACTGAAATTAACACCTCAGTCTTAAAGTGGCTTTTAAATTGGCACCATATTTTGTTCAAATGATGTGGCACTGAATTACTGGTAAATTGGTGACAGATAATAATGGCATTAGTCCAGAGGAAAGCATATGGAGAAGAGTTTGAGTGGGTTATCTTTTACATGGTTAACGAAGTAGGTGTAGTTTCTTTACCTGTGGCTTACTTACATAGTCCCAAATCATAAATATTTGGGACGCTGCAATAATAAACTTTGGAATGATATTCATTTTAACAATATTATATCTCCCAGCTAAGGTGAAAGGAAGAGATGACCATCTGTTAACATCTTGCTTGATATTTCCTGTCAAACAGCAAAAATCTGAGTAGATCTTCAAGGATGCAAGCAAAGATGAACAATGAGAAACTGCAAAGTATCAAACAATCAAAGAGAGTCCCTGTAGACTCCCTAGGTTTGACTTAAAAGGTTGTTAGCCTCTTGTCAGGTGTGTAGTCTCTTAAAATAAACACATTTCTATACATTCCTACTATCTGTTTGTTGTTCTTGAAAATATACCTTAAGTTTGATATGTACATAACAGTTTGGGTCTTATACTGGATGTGTTTTGGATGTTGTTATTGAAAAAGATTTAAGTGATGTATTTTTTTTTACTGAATTACATCCATATAGACTGCATCTTGTCCATTCGTTATACACTTTATGATGCCTGGTCAGCCCTAATCATCTGTTAGTTATCCTGAATGATATACTGTATCTTATCCCTGGGAAGAGGATTATTCTAGAATAAAAATGTCCTTAAGCCACATGAATGTCCTGTCATTCAATGATTTGACCTGTTGCTGACCAGTTCGGTATTTAGTGAAGGCCTGGAGTTAACATCTGAGATGATATATTTCACTTTAATCATCAAAATTTGAATTTTAACATTTTTGCAAAAGAATGATTCAGGAAACCTTTCAGGCAGAATTCCACTCATAAATTCTAGGCCACGACTCATATAGTCTGTTTTGAAGGCATATAAGGGCTCTGTGTCCTATGATTTCTCTTATCATTGGTATCTCTGCCTGTTTATTGACTAGGCAGACAAATGTTCCAGCTTTAGATGGAATAATTTCTAAATGAAAATGACACTTCTATGCAGTCAAGCTGAACGTAAACACTGTTAGTCACATCATGAGAAATGGCGACTCACAACAGAAGACAGTGATGAATGGAAAAGCTAAGGGTAAAGGGAGGGAGGTAAAGAGGAAGGGAGAAAATCTGATAAATTGTATTATCAGGAGGAGGATGAGTGAGAGCAATAAAAGACATTTTAATTGACAGAAAGCCCAGGCAAAATCCCGCTCTTTGGGTCACTACAGGGTACAAAGTGCCAACAGCTTCTACAACAACAACCCAAAATGTATTCCATAACAATAGAGCATAATATGACAAAAATGCTGCCTTTGCTTATCTGATCTTTACAACCATTCGTAAGGAACATTGCAAGCAGTGTTATTAAGGTCAGTGTTAATAATGCTGGTGCTTTACGAATTCAGAAACAGATAACCAGGTCACAAAATGAAAGTTAGATATAACTCAATCCACAGATGTGCCCTTTATAGGATCTTCAAAGTACTTGTGTGATTGAATGTAATATGAATATGGTGACAATAGTCTAATGTGAACAAGGCAGTGAAAACATTTCACCAGTCTGGAACAAAATTCTTGAAAAAGGATTATTATTTCCTTTTATAACTCTTCATTGTATTGTGTTTCTAATTCACAGGAGAAAATGTACATTGCAGAATGCTGTTTTAAAAAATACAATGAGTTTCCTGCAATTAACAAAGAAGGAGCTTTTAACAACAAGATCTACTGTGGCCTGTTTCCCCAAACTCTGGAGAGAGTTTGCCAAAGAAGTGACAGACCGGAGCAAAGATGCAATGGCTGGTAAGCACAATAGAGAAATAGTTTAAAGATTTAAGTCCTAGGAGACTGAGACCAGCATTGGCTGGATAATGTGGAGAGCTGTTGGATCTTGGCATCTGTGTAAAAATAAACAGCGTAATTGCCAATTTGGATAAGAGTGTTGTTTGGCTTTAAAAATTTACTGTGGGTTATCTTTAGAGTGAGCATGGATCGATGTGCATTCACTTTGTGACATTGGCAATAAAATCTGTTAAATCGGTGAGAGAAAGGGAACTGACTACACTGTATGTCAATTAAGAAACCATTATTGAATAATCACCTTTTGAAATCATCATATTAAAAGATTTTTTTATATGACAATTTAAACAAGGTGTTTTTTAATAATGATGGGCAGGCAGTGTGACATAGTGCCTTAACTATAATGCTACTGGATCAATTTCCACCTCCAAACACCATATAATTGTAGTTAATTTTTGTGATTTTTCATTATGTGAAGCTACAGGTACATACATCACTTAAACTGCATGTACTTCAATTGTAAAAATATATTTAAACAATTGTATAGAATCCTGATCTCATAAATAACTTCAACTAAAGATGTTGAACAAATGCTGTAATGATAGTAATAATCAATCAGGTCAGTATGGTGGCATGATAGATAGGCAGGTAGCTCTCCCACTTTACAGATCCAGAACAACATATCTGCTGAATAGCTGCCCTCAGGTGTGCTAGGTGTGAAGGCTTTAAAACAGAAATGATGTGTCACTAATGTTCTGTTTTTTTAGCATGGAAATAACCCATACCCATTTCTTTCTTTTTAAAAAATTCACTTTTGCCTAATGTTTATAAATTTATTTTTATAAAAAGCTCTTGATCAAAGGGAACATTTGGATGTATGTGGCGTCTGTCAGTCCTAAAGACAAGGATGGTAGCACTGATCCACTTTCACTGGCAAGCAGCTAACTCAGAAATGATAAGACTGGATTGAGGGCTTTTTTAAGAACATGTACAACATTGTTTTGGTGAAATTATAACCTGCGGATGGACCTACTCCAAAACTGACAAACAGTGTGCTGACAATAGTCAAGCTCATGGGGTGCTCTATTCCTAGGAGCCTTCATTTGCTTGCATGTCAAAGATGTGACTTGCATATAAGAAAGCATGCAACCTAACACAAGCATATGCATTTATTCTTTCAAACTTTATTTTCATGTTATTTCTGACATGAAAACATAAATCTTTAATTTAGTTTTTACTCTCTGTTGGTTTATTGTTAGCTTTATTATACTCTAGCAAAATCCCAAAGGTATGGTTTCTATGTATACTTATAACAACAGATCAGTCATCATCCTCATATGAAACGGTTTAGATCTGGCAAAGCTATGATATCATTTTGCCAATGTGTACTTGATTAGGTTATGTCTGACTTTTAAGAAGCATAACATATAGCTCATTGCCCACCTGCAATTAGACAAACAGAAGTGTAGTTAATTAAGAAGTGTAATTTATTATGCTGCTCCTGATGTCTTTAAATATCATTGGGATGTCATGATGAAACAAGCAATAAATAAGGCAGTCAGAGAATGATTAAATACTCATTTCTTGTGCAACTTTGGCTGGACATGTAGGTAAGAATTTCACTTTACTCCATACTTGGAGTGCAAATTAAATTAGTCACTTTATCTGTGTTACAGCAGACACACTACCAAGTGATAGTACTTCTGAATACTACTTTTGTTTTACATTTTTTTACAGAAATAAAGCAAATCACATTAACTGATTTATAAACCTGTTTGTGACAGTGTAATTTGTCTATATATAAAATATTCACTGGTCATATCTTACCTGTAATGGAAAGAAGGCCGTGGTGGCTTGATCACTAGGTAGTGACCAATCAATCTGTCTTTGGAATGTTTGAGGAAGTAGATGTGTATGTTTGGCGAACATGTGGACTTCACACAGTATACTATTCATGCTAGGGATGTTGCAGAACAACCTACTGAGTTGCTATACAACTGTTAAGTAGAGCATCAAATATCGATTAATCCGTTTTATAAGACTTAATCTCTCAAAGTGTCATGTGGCAGAGCCTAGCTCAGCACTATTGGAGGGAAGGTAGTATCTTACCCTGGCTGGAGCTCCAGTCCAATGTGTGTGTTTAGGATGTACAAGAATACTTATAGAACATAACATTCGTAGACCTGCTGAGGTCTGGAGCCTGGGCACAAACCAGGAAACGACCCAGGACAGGCCACCAGTTCCTGCATAATGGGACGGCTGTGGATATGATTAGTTTACCTTTGGGCTACGATGTCATCAGGATTTTAGCAATGCTGCATAAGCAGTTAAATCAAGGAGTATCAGTAACATTAATAACTACTTGCTTCTAAATATTAAAATCCAATGGTTTTTCAATGGCATGTGCGATAAAGATTTACTTGTAATATACTAGCAAAATGCTGAGTTACAAGGGAATTCCAAACATAATGGTCCCAAACATTCTACCTTTGTTATCCTAGAGGCCAACTTTACATATTGTTGTCCAGTGGCCAATGCAGCTTACAATTCCTGATGGTTAGAAGCTACACAGTTATGCTGAAGGGAAAAGCTATAAGCCAGCTAACTTAAATGGCATATAAACAAATTTGATAGATCTGTTAAAATGATTTTTTTTTTCAGAATAATCAGCCATGCCTTCTCTGAAAAGTTTCAAAAAACCTGCTGTAGGAATGAAATGCTCTTTCACTGCGTGTGAGTGCCTTCATTATTTGAGACAGATAGATACAAAAATGAATATGTGTCATTTCATCTCATTTCATGTCCATTTATTTTACATTGTCCCCTTCACAATGAGAATGATGATGTACAATCAAACCTTTTGAATATTTCTCAGTATTCTTACATACTATGGGCAAATTGTGCTCATCTTAGTTTATTGTATTTATTATATGTTAGTTAATTATGGTGTGCTTGACTTATATTGATCTAGAATGTAGTTTATAAATGTCTGGATAACATTTGATTTGTTAAATTTTAATTGAATGGTCTCTTTGCCATTGTTCCGAAAGATCATTAAGGGATAAGTTCTTTGATTTTTTTTTAATACTATGTAGATGCCATCTGAATCTTAATACACACTAGCCAGTGTTCCACCTCAGGGACAGATCTTAGTACTACTAATGAATGATGTTGCTACTAATGAATGTTGTGCCAGGTAATGTGAAATGGTCTGAAAGATCTGTAGCTCAGATGCCCACCACCCATTCTTTTTTCCAAACTGACCACCTTGGGTTGATTATTGGCATAGAGTACTAGAGAGCTATTGCTGTGAAGTTAAAGACAGCTAACAAGGAGATTCATGTTTCTTTCCGTAATAAAACAAAGGAATTCTTTCTAACAAACAAAAGAAATAACAAGGGTAAACATTTCTGAGCACTGTCATTGTTTTTTTCTAACCCAAAGGAATTAAGCCCAATTGTTGACAGAAAAAAAAAATCCTACTATATATAAATGAGATAAAACAATAAATGAAAGAGCAAAAGTTAAAACCAAAAAACAGAAAATGAGAAATTCTAATAGCACTTGTCCACTGATTGAATCCTTATCACGGACAAATAAGCTTTCTCTGTTGTACTGTAGTATATCATATAGTATCAGGAAGTTGGTCCCTAGAAACTAGACACGATTCCATAGCAACCTATTGAATGTCCATAGCTGTTTTCAAAATGGTGATGCTATGCAGTTCATTTTTACATGAAAAGAAATTCTCAAACGAAGAAATAAAGTCATATATTAAAGCTGTGAAATCAAACTTTCAAAAGATAAAATTCTTGTAAAATAAAAAAAATATATATATATTGAAGCACAAAAAATCTTCTAAGCAGTCTAAACAAGTGTCGACATTCCAAATGCCTTTTTTGAATTGAAGACAGAACTCAAAAAGTGACTCCCGAGTCTTTAGGTTTTCTGTTTTCTATTCAACAATATTTTAGCAGTGTTTCATACATTTTGAGCAAGCTACTCGATAACAGACATACAGTATGGATTATGCAAGATGAGTAATGATAGATTTTTATTTCTTATTTCCATGGATGCTTTTCAAATCATTTGCCATCATGCAGCACTGGTCACTATTGATTTCTGTAATGTCATAATCTTCTTTCTCTCCATTCTGCATGAAAACACTATTCATTTTAGATTGTTCCTTTAATAGTTTAAAAAGTGCAGATACATTATCATTATAGAGATCTGTAAACGTCACAATCTCAAGCATCTCCCATAGACTGAAGACAGCTTAGGTTAAACGAGGTTGAAGTTGGTGGTTATCAGGTGTAGAGGCAACAGATAAAAGCCTTTCTGCCTTAAAGCACATCTTTCATTGGTTTTATATCTTCAGTGAATGCTTAACCACTGGATTACAGGTTGACTCAACTTAATTACTGTTGACTGGAGCACAGAGCAGAGCATACAATGAAGATTTAGAACAGGATTTCCTTTCCATTGCTAACCAGGCAGGTGTAAGTTCATGGAATTCTGCCAGTTTCCAATATTTTATTTATCATATTTACAGCCAAGTAGGGGAACTGAAAAGTAGTACCATGTTAATGTCTGCTTTAGATTTCTATAGAGTCATCTTTTTGATACCTGACTCTATTGAGATCCAGATAAATGATGTTATAACTGAGTCTAACTTCTTAAAGAATGATTTGTTGATGCCTGAGGGGAAACTCTGAAAGAGGCATAGGAGCTTTGTGAGGATATTCATATTATATACCATTTATTCTCCTGGCTACAGTAAGATGGAGAATGGATGATCCATTAGCATTTTGTTTGATGTTTTCTATCTTACAACAAAAATTATGTTTAATGAGATCGTCATGTTTCCTTGTAAAAATTACTCTCATGCATTTAAACTGTTTTGATACAATCAGCAAAAACTTATCCAGCCTACTCTGACATTCCAGAAACTTCATTGCAAAAAGCATCCTTTTATTCCAACTATTTTTTAATCCAGAAATCTTATGCAGTTTTAGTGTGTGACTTTGCAGTATACAAACTTTTACAGTATACAAGTTGAAGGAAGGCTCTGTGACTAATCTTATGCACTAAACTGAGGTTTTACATCAGGTGGCAAAATCATATCCCAAATTCATACAGATTTCTAGTTCGCAGTTTGGTATACTGCCCACTAATCCTAATATCATCTAGCATAAGAACTTAAAGTATAGTCCTAAGAACATTTACACTTTATGTGTGTTAGAAATTACCATTTTTCAGCATAAACTGTCATAAGCATGTAACAAAGTGCAGCAGTTAAGGCTAGGATGCCATTAATGTTTTCACAAGTTGCCTGTTTTGCCATCATACTTAGAAATCAAGAGTCACCTGTTAAAGACTTTTCCAAAATATTCAGTCTGTGTGAATTTTCATAGCAGCTTGGCACATGGCACTGGAAGGTTGGGCTAATCTTTAATGTTAACCTTTACATGAACAATTATGAGCTACCTGTCTTTCAGCTTTTGTGGTTTTGAAAACAGAGACGCTATCAATCACCCTGGTAGGCAGGTTATGGAACAGCAACAGCTGGTTTCTTTACATTAATTATGCACACACATTATCAAATATGCTGACAGACATGTTGAGGCCTCACAAGCAGGAACAGAAGTGATCCAACGCCCTGACTAGATGCCAGGATTCGTGCAACGTGATACTCCTTTAATTTGTTATGAGAGCCAGGAGACTTACGTTGCACCTGGGAAAGTATAAAGGTGTCTCGAAATATCCCAGCTTAAAGTTACATGCTGTATGACAAACTGCGGCATTTACCATATTGCTAAGGAAGGGTGCACACATTCAATGGGAATTCAAGAAATCAGTTTTAGCTCATTGCACACGCTTATTAGACAAGGTGCAGTCCTGCAAGGAATACTAGTCCATCATACATAAATACACAGACATTCATAACAGTCCAATTTAGAGATGTCAATCAATCTAATGGACATGTCTAAGGGATTTGGAAGACGCCAGAGAAAACTCATGTGGATACAAGAGAACATTCCAACACCACACAGATGTATATACAGTAAATGCATTGAGCACCAGATAAGCGGCTCACGGCTGAGTTAGATTCAGTTGGGTTATGAGTTGGAACTTTACATTTTCAGATTATATTCCTTTTCTGGAAAAGAGTGCCACGTTTACTGAAGGAATGGGATGAATAGCTGTCATAAGAGGAGGAGTTCAGGTACCTTGAGATCTTGCTCACAAGTTATGGAAGAGGTATTTGTAAGATTGAGTGACAAATTGGTGCAGCTGCAATTTTGTAAACTATTGTACTAGACTGTAGTGATGAAGTAGGAACTGCTGTAAACCTGTGCATGATTATGTAAATATCCTGGTCAGTCTACAGCATGATATGTGGCTCTGAGCTTTATGAAGTGTCTTAAAGAATGAGAGTTTGAGTACTGTGGGTAAAATGAGGTTCCTGTAAATGGCTGCTAGAGTCATACTCTGTGATAGGGTGAGATGATCAATGCAGGGTGATATTGGAGTTAAACTGCTGTCCTTCTTTTTTGAGGAGAATCTGCAGAGGTAGTCTGGGCAATATAGTGAGGATGTCACAAACGGCCACAGGAGATGTGAAAAGTATGACATACTGTGACAAGAGAAAGACTGACGCAGGACACATTGTAGGACTTATACAGTATCTCCAGCCACCATAACAAATCTTCCCATTGGTTTCATTCCATCTGAACTAGTGTGGTGCTGTGGTGTCATCCGTTGCATGGCTGCACTCAGGTACTAATCTGGGATCCGGGATGGGATGCGCTGTATCAGTGCATACTCCTAACCTCTCCTCTCCCAATTATTCTGTGAGCATCTGGGTATTCCTTTCTGGGGATAAATACATTGGCCTGATCAGCGCTGCATTGTTACCACAATCCTCATGAACAAAAGGAGAAAGAATATGATAATGATGATGAAAAAACAGAAGAAAAAACATAAATAATAAATAATAATAGTCATCACCATCCTCATGTCAAACAACTATTATATGGTGAATTTGATAATATGGTAAAATGATGCGCGATTAAGGAGAATGATCAAGAGGTCGGTTCAAAATACAAGATAACTCAGGGGCATAATATAAATAATAAAATAAATTATGAATCAAGAAATTATTGCAATAATTAATAATAAAATAAGGTCATTAATTGGCTGTTGACGTACATTAATGCAATAGATAGATAGATAGATAGATAGATAGATAGATAGATAGATAGATAGGATTTTTTAAATAGAAGTTTTTACAATTTGAATTTATTGTTCAAGTTGTTTTTTGTCCTTTTTTAGTCTATCTAGTACAATTCTATGACACTAGAACTCACATAATAAATACCGATATTAATCGTTACACCTTTTTGATATATTTAAATTAATTTGATGTATTAGGCATGTCTTAATTAGATTCACAGAGGCTAATCTACAGTTCATTAATCTCTAATTTTAAATTTACAGATGTCCTCTTCAATAGCATTTTTCATATGTGTAATTTATGGTTAGGCAAATATCTAATTTTAACTTTCTTCATTAGCTATACATTTCAGGTTCAAGGGTGCTACAAGCAGAGTGTTTTACTGATTCATTAGAATGCCATGTAGTAGTGGGTTTAAATCCCATACTTATGTCCAGACTGCTAAAATATTTGTGTTTATGACAAACTAATTTGCAGTGCAGCCAGTGTTGATTTCCTTGGTATTGTGTTCACCAAGGGAGTACCCTTAACCTAGAAAAAAATCTCTTTTAAGCAAGCATTTGCTGAATTTGCCTATCCATTATTTGAAAAATCCTTCTTTAGCCCAGGGTCACAGAGAGCTGGAGCCCACCCCAGCTACTGAGGATCCAATCTTAAATGAGATGTCAGTCTGTGTTATGTCACACTCATTCATAACATTGGCATGTAACCTGACAGAATGTCTTTGGATTATAAAAGGGAACCAGAGACTAATGCAAACACTCAAAAGCAAGCAAACTCCACAACAAAAGCATCCCAACCAGACACTGAAGTGAGATCCAAGCACTGTGAAACGTCAATAGTACACATTGAAATGCTAATGCATTGCCATTATTTGCTGAGGTTTCAACACTAATTCAGTTATTTTTTTTTCTCTTCTCTCACAGAGCTCACTTCATTAGAAAGAGCTGTGGGTATCTCTCAAAGCGAAGTTGTGCGCCTTCGGGAACAGGTGAATGATTTACAATCAGTGTCAGCAGCAGCGGAGTTGAAATCTCAACAGGTCCAAGACTTGGTCCAGAGAGAATCAGAACTGCAAAACAGATGCCATGAAATGCAAAAACAAATCCTAGGTAGGAGACTTTTTTCTTGTTTTAATAATACAGTTCAGTAGTTGAATTGTTTTTTGTTAGTCTGTGGTAAATAAATAACAAACTAAGCACTATTTTGGGGAAGATGTAATAATTAGTGTACAGAAGAAACCAGTCAGTGTTTACCAACTTTTTATTTCAAGTCTGTAATCATCTTAATAAACCTTCTTAGGTTACTAGTGAGAGAAACTTGGATTGTTACATTCAGGCACATGATACTGTTACCGTATATTTCAAAATGTATTCTCAAATTATGCTTTTTATTATTTATCTGTTTAATTAATTGTTTCAAGGGTCTCCCGCCATCTCCATGTAACATCTTAGTCAATGGCACCATCATATGCAAAGGTATGCTTAATATGCATCACAGGAAAATGAATGGAAGGAATTATTAAGGATAAATGATCAGCTCATAGCCAGTACTGGAGTTTTTCTGAACAGTCAGCATGGATTCAGAAGAAGGAGATCATGTTTTACTAATATGCTGAAATTCTACGAGGAAGCAACAATAGGATATGATCAAGGTGGAGCATATGATATTATTTATCTTGGCTTTCAGAAAGCATTTGATAAGGTGCCACATGAGAGGTTGGGTATCAGCTTAAAAAAAGTGGGAGTACAGGGTGATGTTTTTAGATGGGTACAGAATTGGCTCAGACACAGGAAGCAGAGGGTGATGGTGCAAGGAACCTCATCAGAATTGACTGATATTAAGAGTGTTGTTCCTCAGGGGTCAGCACTAGGACCACTGCCACTCTTAATATATATAAATGATGTAGACAGGAATATAAGTAACAAGCTGGTTAAGTTTGCAGATGATACCAATATAGGTGGATTGGTAGATCATTTGGAATCTGTTCAATCATAACAGAAGGACTTGGAGACAGCATGGTAGACAGTAAGACTTTAGGAACTTTCAGAACTAGACTTGATGTTTTTATAGAAGAATTAAGTGGATAGGACTAGTCAGCTTTGTTGGGCTGAATGGCCTGTTCTTGTCTAGATTTTTCTAATGTTCTAATAATAAGAAGGGACAATTGCAGCAGTCTAAAAAACACAAACACTTTTTGCTCTTGACAAATTTGTGGATGATTTATGAAAATTGGATGACCAGGCTCCCCTGAGGCCATCCTGCAAGCTGTGTTCCGTGCAAGTTTTAACACTTCTGTGGATGCAGTGCTTATTCAACCCCTTAGAAATGTTCACATTTTATTGTTCTACAACATTAAATCACAGTGGATTTAATTCGGTTTTTTGACACTCTTTAATGTCAAAATGAAAACAGTTCTCTTTAAAATAGTCATAACTAATTACAGATTTAAACCAAAAAATAATCAGTTGCATCAGTAGTTGTCTTCTTTAATATGATGCACTTAAATCATCACTGGTGCAGCCAATTTTAGTTTTAGAAGTCAGATAATTAGTCAACTGGAGATTACCTGACTGTAGTCAAGGGGTTTTAGTTGATTGTAGTATACAGTAAATGCACCTTATTTGGAAGGTCCAACTTGTGGAAAGTCAATAACATGGCCTTACCTTCACAATAAAGACAATGTAACACCCTAGGCAACTCTGTGAAAAGGTGATGAAAAACCACAGGTCAGGGGATGGAGACAATAAAATATATATGTTACTGAATATCTCTTGAAGTCAAATCGGTGACTAAAAAACAGAAGCAGTATTGCACAAATTGAAATCAGTCTAAAGCAGGCCATCCAAAATAAGCTCATGCTTAGTGCTCATGCAAGAGGACAACTAGTGAGGAATGGCAACAAGAGAGCAATGATAACTCTGAAGAAGTTACAAGCTACTCTGAACAAGATTAGAGAGACTATGCAGGCAACAACTGTTGTTTAGGTGCTTCACCAGTGACAGGGAGGGTGCCAAAGAGAATCCCCTGTTACACAAAATGCACATGACATCTCAGGAGAAGGCACATGAAGTCAGCTGGAAGAAGGTTTTGTGATGAGAATAAATTTGAGCTTTTTGGAAATTAGACTACACACCATATCTGACTTAAGACAAGTACTGCACATTATCAAAACATGCAGCCCCACCATGAAGTATGCAGGGATGCTTTTCTGCAGCAGGCAATGGAAGGCTTGTGAGGGTAGAGGGAATAATGAATGCAAGAAAATACAGGGAGGCCTAATACAGTCTGTAAGGAACCTGTGCCTTTGGAGAAGATTTGTTTTCCTGCAGAATAACAACCTGTGCCAACGCTACACAGGAATGGCTTAAAAACTATGTTAATGTCTTGGAGTGACTGAGTCAGAGTCCAGATCTCAGTCAATTAAGAATTTGTGGCAGGACTTGAAAAAGGTTGTTCACTCTCAATCCCCATGTACCCCAACAGAGCTTGAGCAGTTCAGCAAAGAAGAATAGAGACAAATGACAGTGTCCAGATGTGAAAAGCTGATCGACACTTGGGTATAAAAACTCAAGGCGGTCATGACTGGTAAAGGTGTGTCTGTTAAATACTGACTTGAACACTTATGCAATTAATTATTTCATGTTGTAATTAACGTAGAGCACTTTGCAGAGATTGTTTACACATTGACATTAAAGAGTGTTTTTCTCTGATCAGCAACAAAAAAGTAAAATTAAATCCACTGTGATTTCCACGGTACTTTTGGTTGCATAACAATAAAATGTAACACTTGTTAGGGGAAAATTCTTTTAATATGCATGGTATGAGCAGAAAAATAGAAATGATCATTGGTTCTGGTCATTCAGATACATACCAAGATCCTAATAATACCATCCAAGTATGCATACATTTCTCCATACATTTCTGCTGCTCAGCTATATGTTTTTTTCTGTTTATTTAAAAATCAAAGCTAACAGAATTTGACTGGAAGCTGACTGACATAATGTTAATACTGTCAAATCTGCTTAATCCAGCTCAGTTTCAGTGTTGGCCAGAGTATATCATGACAATATTAAGTGCGTGACAGAAACCAACAGAGCACTTTCAATTTGTTTAACATAAATGATTATGAGAATGTAATATCTATTACAAATAAGATGTGGGTAACTGACATAAGGGAAGAGGAAAATGAAAATTCCAGTCAACAGCTTCACTGCAGAAAATAAACCTCTGGGGGAGTGAGTGGGTCAAATCAGTTTTAACAGACAATGTCATAGTCAGACATTGGGGATGGTGGAGAAAAACCCACTCACATACAGGGAGAACATACATACATAACGCAAATAGAAACTGGGTGCAGGATTCACATTTAGGATGTGGAATCTGTAAAACAGCAGCACTAACCAAAAACCTCTGAAAGATGATGACAACTTTACTGTGTACAGTATATGTGGATGTGAAAGCATCTCTTATATTAAATGAGCTGTTATTGATTGTGCTGCAGTTTTGATGAGTGCTTATGTGAAAGGCAACTAATATCCATTCTGCTGCTTGTACATGATTTTACTGTAATGTATTCAAATGATTTTAAAAGCTTACCGAAAAAGAAGAAGTGGTTTCTTTCCAGAACACTATTTCAGTTCTTGCTGTAAATACAACTAAATTAAATGTTCTTCCTAATTGACACATCAAAGATGAACACTTCATGAGCAAGAAGTTTTTTTTGTGCCAGTAGGGCCGTTTCAAGTTCTGTCCATATCATAAGTGCCTTCAAGACATATTTTTATCTTAACTATTTAGTTATTCATACATTCATGGTATTGTACTGTATATGGACAGATGTATTACCTTACTATCATAAATTTAGATTTGATAGCTCTCAATCATTTTTAAAAATAATACTAGGACATTAATTCCACCTCATATGTCACTGAGTGACACAAACTGATAATTGTATGTATACTTATATCCCTTTACCTTTTAAATCTCACTGACTTCCCATCAGTCAGTATTACTTGCATAACACCTTTACATTACAAATGCAAAAACATGTCTGTTTTTGTTCTGTTTTTTCTATTATTTTTATTAACATTTGAATCTACATTATTTATACATTTAGGCAGTTAAGTTTAAAGAGGTAAATAACATACATATTCTTTAGGAGCATAGGAAATAAGGACAGTAAACTAACAGAACAAAGTATTTTGTCCTATTGCATTGTATTTCTGAGATGACAATGTAGAGAAAAGCCAAGCAAAATGGCACCTTTTATTGGCTAACTAAAAAGATTACAATATGCAAGCTTTCGAGGCAACTCAGGCCCCTTCTTCAGGCAAGATGTAAATGAGATGAGATGACAGTGATAGATTGGCCAACTAGCTCTGTGAAGAGAACTACTTGTATTTTGTTTTGGGTATTGTACTTTCACCACTTTTTGAAACCCATAGCACACCCAACCTACTGGGAGGGAGTCTCTCCCCGAATTGCCTTTCCCAAAATTTCTTCCATTTTTTCCCTTCAAAGGTTTATTTTATTTATTTATTTATTTTAATTTTTTGTGGGAGTTTGTTCTTGTCTTCTTAGGGAGTCAAGGCTGGGGTTCTGACAAGAAATAGGGCCTGTTAAAGCCCACTGAGCCATGCCTTGTGTGATTTTGGGCTATAAAAGAAATAAATTGTTGTTGTTGTAATAGACACTTGCATCACCAAATCATGTTCCTTTACTTTAGTCAGTGAATGAGAGCAGTGGCCATGAGTAGAACCGAATATGTTTCACTTAGATCCAGGAGCACAGCGTTATCTGTAGTGAGACCAAGAAACATGTGGGACATCAATCACATCAAAACTTAAAACCTCAGTATAACTGTAAATATCTATAGGTCAATGCTCCATATAATGTTATATTCATTCTAGTGATCCCAAAAACTATATTTATATTATTATTATTATTATTATATATGCAATATATATGAATATTAATATTAATTAATATTAATCCATCCATCCATTGTCCAACCCGCTGAATCCGAACACAGGGTCACGGGGTCTGCTGGAGCCAATCCCAGCCAACTCAGGGCACAAGGCAGGAACCAATCCCAGGCAGGGTGCCAACCCACCGCAGGACACACACAAACACACCCACACACCAAGCACACACTAGGAAGCGATTCCAGGTCTCCATACTGCGAGGCAGCAGCGCTACCACTGCGCCGCAGCCATTAATATTAATAATAATATTATTATATATACAATATACTGTATATGTAATATAATACAGTATATATATTATGCATGTGTACTTAATATTTATCTATGTACTTATATACAGTATAATATAATATAATATAATATAATATAATATAATATAATATAATATAATATAATATAACTAGCAAAATACCCGTGCTTCGCAGTGGAGAAGTAGTGTGTTAAAGAAGTAATGAAAAAGAAAAGGAAATATTTTGAAAATAATGTAACATGATTGTCAATGTAATTGTTTTGTCACTGTTGTGAGTGATGAGTGTTGCTGTCATATATATATATACACACACACATATAAACATATATCCATACATATCTACATATATACATATACCCATATATATATACAAAGTATACACACACACACATATATATACATATATACATCTACATATCTACATATACACACATATATATACATACACATACACACACACACATATATATATAAATATATATATATATATATATATATATATATATATATATATGTCACACACGTGTGCATGGGAGGCAGCTGAAGGGCTTGGAAAATACTGTTTATACATCTGCCCGGGGGGGGCGGGGTACGCTGACGCTCTTTCTGAGTTTTCTGCAGGTCTTACCCGGGAAATCCCACCAGGAGCCACCATTTCCAAGAAGGACACATCACTTCCGGGTCCGGCACCAAGAATGAGGTCACTTCCGGTTCCGGCCCCAAGGATGATGTCACTTCCAGTTCCGGCAAAGAGGACGACATCACTTCCGCCCTCTGTCCTATAAAGCCCACTGCCTTTGCTCTGGCAGGCAGTTCTGTTTTGGACTCTGTTGTGTAAACTTTACTATAATGTCTCAAGTACGTTTGCAGCCAGGAAACCGAATTAAACGGGTGGCTGCCCCAAACCTTTTCACGCCTCAAGTCTCATCTTATTACAGTGGCGTAGTCGGCAGGATGGTGTCCCTGAAGAACCCGGGACACAACCTTACAAGGAACCAGGTGGGTAAGTACCGGGGCCGAGTTTCGGGGCAGGGAGTGCGCCGGTGGGTCAGGAAGGACGCGGTGCAGGCTCTGCTCCACGAGCATAACCCGGGGCTAACAGCCCATCTCGTGGAGAAGGTAGAGGGGACCCACAGGCGTGGGCTGGTTTCTGGGGAACACACACAAGTGGCTCAGTATGCTCTCCTGGGCAGGAGAGCCGAGCCGCCCATCGAGACCAAGGTCCCTGTTAACGATGGATTGACCCCAGGCCAGCAGGTAAAGGAAATACAAAACTGGGTGTTTAACCCAAGTAAAGGGCTTACAGAGCAGGCTATGGCTCTCTGGCAACAGCTGGGTCAGTGGCTACGGCCATTTGATTTGACCCCGTTACAAATCGTGCAGCAAGTGGCTTGTTTTCTGCTATTACAACACCTACCCCAGGATTTTGCCCAGCCGGCCTGGGGCGAATTTCATTCAATGGACGAGCTCCTACAGCTCCTAAAAACACCGAGGCCGGCTGTGAAACCTGGGAGGGCAGAACAGCCGCTTTGTGGACTACCCGGGAGCTATGTCCCACTGAAGCAGTCCCTTCCACGCAATCCAGAGCCTGTTCCGAAGTCGCCGGACCGTCTGGCCTGCGACCTGTCGGGGAATAAGGCGGACCGTAGGGGACAATGGCGGAGTTGTTTGTGTGCCCTTAGAAATCCCCTGGCAGACAAACATACGGGGGAGCTTCTCATTAACGGGCATAAAGTAACAGCCCTATTTGATTCCGGCAGTAGCGTGTCTGTCGTTGCTCGCCGTTTTGTGCTACCTCAACAATGGATTAAAAAAACAACCAGTCTCAAATGTGTACACGGAGATATCCGCACGTACAAAACCGCCCGCGGTGCACCCGGATCCTCCGTTTCCCGTAATCCTCGGGCGGGACTGGTCTAATAGTAACAGCGGTAGCCTAGAAAGCATTCCCCGAAAAACTTATGGCCTTATTATAGATGACAAAGACTCATCTCAAGCTGCTTCCACACAGTGTAATCAGCCGACAGGGAGTGGGGCGGAAGGCCAAGAGAATGACGAAGGCACTCCCGGACCGTCGCGGGCTGCTACGTCATCCACCAGCGCCCCGGCAGCGAGGGAGGAATCTCCGCCCCTTGAGGCCAGACCGGACCCACTCTCTGACTTGCACTTTCAGTTTAGAGCAACGCCGGCTTCTTTCAAGAGAGAACAGTGGAATGACGACTCTCTGAAACACACAAAGAATGCAGTGGTCCTCGTTAACGGCCAACGCACTCATCAGCCCATGCCACAGGGATCTCACTTTGTCATTGATAATGATTTGTTGTATCAGGTCGCTGAGCATGAGGGGAAGGTTCGGAAGTTGTTGCTAGTCCCGCGAACCTACCGGCGGCAGGTCTGCGAGTTAGCACACTCCCACCTTCTTGGGGGCCATCTCGGCTCCGACAAAACACTAGAGCGAATTAAGCTCCATTTTTTTTGGCCAGGGGTTAATGAGGAGGTTCGCCGCTTTTGCATTTCCTGTCCGGAGTGTCAACTGCGGCAAATTCCTAGGAGGGACCGTGCTCCTCTGGTCCCCCTTCCCCTTATTGACGTTCCCTTTGACAGGATTGGGGTCGATATAGTAGGACCCTAGAACCCTCAGCCCGAGGATATAAATATATACTGCCCTCGTGGATTATGCAACCCGATTCCCTGAAGCCGTTCCGTTGCGCCGGCTACCACAAAAATATTGCACGGAACTAGTAGGAGTCTTTTCGCGGGTGGGCATTCCTAGAGAAGTCCTGACGGACCAAGGAACGCCTTTTACCTCGGAAACGTTCAAGGAGACTGCCAAGTTACTGAAAATAAAGCATTTAAAGACCTCGGTGTATCATCCTCAAACCGATGGGTTAGTGGAGAGATTTAATCAAACTCTCAAACAAATGCTACGTAAGGTAGTCAGCAAGGATGGGAGGAATTGGGACCAACTTCTCCCCCTTGTCCTCTTTGCCTACCGGGAAGTTCCTCAAGCCTCTACGGGTTTCTCTCCATTTGAATTATTGTACGGAAGACAGCCCGGGTTTATTAGATATTTTAAAAGAGGGCTGGGAAGGGAGGCACAGCCCTCCACTAATATTTTGGAATATATCGCCCAATTGCGCGATAGATTTGATGCAATTAGACCGATTCTAAAAAGTCATATAGAGGAGGCACAATCAGCACAGGCCCGTTTATGACCGTGGCACGACTCTCCGGGAGTTCCAACCGGGGGATCGCGTCATGGTGTTGGTACCTACTTCTCACTCTAAACTGCTCGGCCCCTCTGAAATTAAGGAGAGGAAGGGATTGGTGACTATTTGGTGAAACAGCCCAATCGCCGACCAGCTGAGCGAATATATCATGTAAACCTGCTGAAACCGTGGAAGGAGAGGGATCCCGATCCCTCCTCCGTACAGCCCTGCTCTCTCTTCGCTGAAGTAAGTTCCCTTAATTTTGGCGAGCAGCTATCTCCCAGACAGAAACAGGAGCTCAAGCAGCTATCCGCTCGTCCCAGAGGTGGTAAGTGAACAGCCAGGTCGGACCTCTCTGATTGCGCACGACATATTGACTGACCCGGGGGTGATCGTCCGTGAGCGACCCTACAGACTCCGGAGGCAAAGAAAGTAGAAATGGAACTGGAAATCAAGCGAATGCTGGAACTAGGAGTAATTGAGGAAAGTAGTAGTCCCTGGTCCAGTCCCATCGTCTTGATTGCTAAGCCTGACGGCAGTTGGAGGTTTTGCAATGACTTCCGTCGGCTCAACCAAGTTTCCCGGTTTGATGCTTATCCCATGCCTCGCGTGGATGACCTCCTCGAGCGACTGGGACCAGCCAAATTCTTGACTACACTTGACATGACAAAGGGTACTGGCAGGTTCCTTTAACGGAGTCCGCTGGAAAAACCGTTTAGCACTCCTAGCGGACACTGGCAGTACCTTCCATTCGGGTTACACGGGGCGCCTGCGACTTTTCAGCGTCTGGTGGACAAAGTGCTCCGCCCCATAACTCGCTCTGTGCTGCCTATCTGGATGACGTCGTCATCTATTCCAGCACCTGGGAGGAACACATACAGCAGGTCACAGCAGTGTTACGGACATTAGGGGAGGCAGGGCTCCGAATCAACCCCAAGAAATGTTTCTTCGGTTTGAGAGAAGCCAAATATTTGGGCTACCTAGTGGGCCGGGGTACTGTGAGGCCACAGTGTTCCAAGTTGCAAGCCATACTGGCCTGGCCCCGTCCCGCAAGACCAAGCGGCAGGTCCAATCCTTTCTCGGTTTGGCCGGTACTACCGCCGGTTTGTGCCTCGCTTCTCTGCTTGCCCCTCTGAAGTGGATGGCCCTTCACAGGGAGTCGAATCCACGGGTCACGAGGTGGTTTCTTGACCTGCAGCAGTACAAGTATACGCTCATTCATCGACAGGGGTCTCTTCATGCCAACGCCGATGCCCTCTACCGGGCCCACGACCTCTCGGTGCAGGTCGCCCAACCCGACGGGTCTGGGCTGAGGGGGGAGTCTTGTCACACACGTGTGCATGGGAGGCAGCTGAAGGGCTTGGAAAATACTGTTTATACATCTGCCCAGGGGGGGGCAGGGTACGCTGACGCTCTTTCTGAGTTCTCTGCAGGTCTTACCCGGGAAATCCCACCAGGAGCCACCATTTCCAAGAAGGACAGATCACTTCCGGGTGCGGCACCAAGAATGAGGTCACTTCCGGTTCCGGCCTCAAGGATGATGTCACTTCCAGTTCCGGCCCAGAGGACGACATCACTTCCGCCCTCTGTCCTATAAAGCCCACTGCCTTTGCTCTGGCAGGCAGTTCTGTTTTGGACTCTGTTGTGTAAACTTTACTATAATGTCTCAAGTACGTTTGCAGCCAGGAAACCGAATTAAACGGGGTGGCTGCCCCAAACCTTTCACGCCTCAAGTCTCATCTTATTACAATATATATATATATATATATATATATATATATATATATATATATATATATATATACACTCACCTAAAGGATTTTCAGAAACACCTGTTCAATTTCTCATTAATGCAATTATCTAATCAACCAATCACATGGCAGTTGCTTCAATGCATTTAGGGGTGTGGTCCTGGTCAAGACAATCTCCTGAACTCCAAAATGAATGTCAGAATGGGAAAGAAAGGTGATTTAAGCAATTTTGAGCGTGGCATGGTTGTTGGTGCCAGACGGGCCGGTCTGAGTATTTCACAATCTGCTCAGTTACTGGAATTTTCACGCAGAACCATTTCTAGGGTTTACAAAGAATGGTGTGAAAAGGGAAAAACATCCAGTATGCGGCAGTCCTGTGGGCGAAAATGCCTTGTTGATGCTAGAGGTCAGAGGAGAATGGGCCGACTGATTAAAGCTGATAGAAGAGCAACTTTGACTGAAATAACCACTTGTTACAACCGAGGTATGCAGCAAAGCATTTGTGAAGCCACAACACGCACAACCTTGAGGTGGATGGGCTACAACAGCAGAAGAACCCACCGGGTACCACTCATCTCCACTACAAATAGGAAAAAGAGGCTACAATTTGCACGAGCTCACCAAAATTGAACAGTTGAAGACTGGAAAAATGTTGCCTGGTCTGATGAATCTCGATTTCTGTTGAGACATTCAAATCTCAAGTCAGAATTTGGCGTAAACAGAAAGAGAACATGGATCCATCATGCCTTGTTACCACTGTGCAGGCTGGTGGTGGTGGTGTAATGGTGTGGGGGATGTTTTCTTGGCACACCTTAGGCCCCTTAGTGCCAATTGGGCATTGTTTAAATGCCACGGGCTACCTGAGCATTGTTTCTGACCATGGCCATCCCTTCATGACCACCATGTACCTATCCTCTGATGGCTACTTCCAGCAGGATAATGCACCATGTCACAAAGCTCGAATCATTTCAAATTGGTTTCTTGAACATGACAATGAGTTTACTGTACTAAAATGGCCCCCACAGTCACCAGATCTCAACCCAATAGAGCATCTTTGGGATGTGGTGGAACGGGAGCTTCGTACCCTGTATGTGCATCCCACAAATCTCCATCAACTGCAAGATGCTATCCTATCAATATGGGCCAACATTTCTAAAGAATGCTTTCAGCACCTTGGTGAATCAATGACACGAAGAATTAAGGCAGTTCTGAAGGCGAAAGGGGGTCAAAGACCGTATTAGTATGACGTTCCTAATAATCCTTTAGGTTAGTGTATATTTATATATACAGTATATATATATATATATATATATAGATAGATATATACAGTATATATATACATATATATATAGATATATATATACACACACACACACACACACTCTTTGGGGTGCGAGCAACTCTTGCTGGGGATGCCAGAATCCATCAAATCCATCAAGGAAGAAAAATTAAAAACATTATTTGTACAAAATCTTAATTTATTTATCCATTCCTAAACAATTAAGTGGGCAGGCTATTTCGTATCAGTGCAAAACACTGCTTGTTAAAACAGACGACTCCCGCTCTTATGTGCAAGTCTGCGTGGATATTATGAACTATCGTATCTGTTCAAGTTCTGTTCAAATTTTAAATAGAAGGAATTTTTATTTAGTCGACAGAAATATCTTTGTTAGGAATGTAAGTTAAATGTAGGCATCATTGCATAAATTTTTCTTCACCATAAAACTGTAAAGAGTAAATTCGCCTTATATTTCAACCAAAGATATTTGTGTCGACTAAATATAACTTGAAAAGATATATTTTTTCGAATGTGATCGCCCAATTTAGATCGAGTTGACGCACACTACATGAGCCCGCGTGCTATTGTGCTTTCGCCTGCGTGCCTCAATAAGTCACCCTCCCCTAGCTCTTACTTTTTTACCGTTCATGTAATGATTACACTGAGTATGGCTTTACCAAAACAATCATTGATGGCGAATAAAGTATTCATTATTCATAAAGCTTCAATTGGTGATCTGTCTTTCTGCGTTAACCGAATATTTTTTCATACGTCTCAAACCAAGGGGGTGCGAGGGTAAAATGAATCGGGAAGCACTGATATATATGTAGGTGTGTGTGTATGTATATGTATGTGTATATATATATATATATATATATATATATATATATATTGAAATAGTTTTACTGAGTAAAGAGTATGCGACAGAGTAAAGAGTACTTAAAGAGTTTTAAAGAGTACGCGACACGTGTTTCGTCCTAATTTTGGGGTCATCAGGCGTACATACTCAGTGCAGAGAAGTAGTGTGTTAAAGAAGTTATGAAAAAGAAAAGGGAACATTTTAAAAATAACGTAACATGATTGTCAATATACAGTAATTGTTTTGTGAGTGTTATGAGTGTTGCTGTCATCAAGGATTTGATTATCATTATTTCTTTCAATCAGGTTCGTATTTTTAGGATGTGTTATGTTCAAGTTACATTCCGTGTTTGTCAATCGTTGTAAAGATAACTGGTTTCATTCATCGATTCGTTTCTTACTGCATCGATAAACAGCTCATCTTCCTCTTTATCTGAGACGTGACACACAGCATGCACGGCTTTTTTTTACACTGTCTTCCTTTAGCGGCACATTGACTTTTTCCACCGTGTGCTTTGTTTCAGCAGTAGCTGTACTTATGAATATGCTTGCATGTGTCACACGCTTCATTTTTTTTGCTGCCTTCTCAATTGTGTAATTCGGTTTTTGTTCAGCACTCTTTGGAACTGTTGCTTTTTGTCTGTGTACTGCGTCAGTTCACGTGAGCCGCTCGGTGTACGTGCATCCAAGGTTCCCAGCTCTGCTTATGCCATCTCGTGCGATGTCCATGGTTTTATTTAATGTTAGCTAAGTCCCGGCACTTAAAAGTTTCTCTCGTAGTTTCGCTGAGTTTGTGCCAAACACCACCCTGACCATCTCATCTTCGTCTGCATAAGCACAGTCCTTCACCCATGAATATTTATCGGCAGTGTTTCTATTGGATTTCTGCTGACGGATGGCCTTATTTGGGCAGGCACTAAATTACGTGGGAAGCGTAACTCCGCCTCCCACAGCCATCGAGCAGAAATCTATTATAGTATATGGACGAAAAAATAGGTTCCAGTTATTACCATTATGCGTAGAATTTCGAAGTGAAACCTGCCCAACTTTTGTAAGTAAGCTGTAAGGAATGAGCCTGCCAATTTTCAGCCTTCTACCTACACGGGAAGTTGGAGAATTAGTGTGAGTCAGTCAGTCAGTCAGTGAGGGCTTTGCCTTTTATTAGTATAGATATAATATAATATAATATAATCTATATATATATAATTCACTAAGGCAAGACACCCATGGAAAGCACACCGGAAGGGGCATGGATTCACTAGGCCGCTGACAAGTAAGACATCTATGGAGCATGCAGGAAGGAGCCATGCTGGAGGTGAATCGCATTATGCAGCATGTAAAATGGTTTGCTAGGGGTATCCCATGGGATCCTTAAAAAAATCCTTTACAACTGAGGTTAAAACACAATGAAGTAAGCAGTCTTCAAAAACCGAGTTTTCGGTTACTACGCACGACCGCGTGCACCATAGAAAACTGTTTTACACGCTACATACAGCAATTCGCATTCCGCGACAAACATGTGTCTTCTTAGATGCTCCTGCAGGAACATGGAAAGTCTATGTGAGTCACAGGTGCATCTGGACTGTGCAAAGACGACAACGACTCAAGTGACGAGTTGGAGGTGGGCACATGAGCGATGGCAGTCCGCCAGTTTTCAGTCACGGACGATTGTGTGTTGGTTCGTTCCGTGCATTGTTACAATGTTGCTTTTCTTGCTGATTTATTACATTACTGATTTTTCAAATGTTAATTTTCTCCCTGTGGCTAAAAATCATTAAAAAACCGGCCTGATTATGCGGCGTATGATACGCCGCGGGTTGGCTAGTATAATATAATATAATATAATATAATATAATATAATATAATATAATATAATTAAAAAAACCCAGCCAGTCCTATTCAGGATCACAGGTACATACAGTGTATGGTAAGGAGTATGTGAGGTAAGCTGATTTGTGTTTCTTTAAAGTGAAGTTATGTATTTTAATTCTTGCTCATCATGGTGCAGGAAAGTGGTGATGTTTTGCATGCTGGATGGACATGCAAATACAAATTTACACATGACAATACTACTACCATACAACTACTGTTATAATATAATGCATCAAATATATGAAATGGAGGCATTAACTGTTTGCTGCTGTTTTTATAAAGCATCTTTGTCAAGACTGGCTTCTACCATACTCCCATGGTTGCTAGGACAGAACTTTGTCTCATTAAACTTTTGTTTGGCCTGAGTGAGTATAACTTATTGGAATGGGTTTCATGAGCACCACCTATAGACATTTTTTTTAAATTGCACTTTGGTAAAATCATGTTTAAACAGGCCAACAGTATGCAATGTGTGGTGTGTCACTTACACATAGAAAAGCTCAGGATGTGGGGTGAAGCCCATTTGCAATGTTATAAAACATACAATTTAATCTGCAAGTGATTTCCCATCCCTGTCATTATTTGTTCGATATCTGTATTTTTATATTGTCATTGTATTGACTGCTACAGTAGTGTGTCTTTTCATTTCAGGTGACAGATATTATTTACTTCTAATTTGTTTAAAGAAAGTGATGTGTATTCATTTTTTCAGATTGTGATTGGCAGAATGAAAATGAAATAAAATGAATTAAACTGACAATTGATTATAATACTGCATAACAAAGTCCATTATCTAGCCATGCATATTATTTCTGGTCAAATTTTGATAGACCACTACAGTTAATTAAATCATGACCAACTGTTTGGTAATCTGAAAATCAGCAATTTTTTTTTATATGCAATGCCTTTTGCAGTCATAAATGTTCTATTATAAATGAAATGAATTTCTCATCTAGCAGAATGCAGCAGAGGCACATTTTCAACACAAAGGAGACAAGTGCTGATTTATTTGCTACTGCTCTGCACACATTTGGAACTCATCGGACATGTCACAGTCGTCCAAATTCTCCAAGACTCACTGCACCCTTATTTGCAGCTGACTGTGTGGTCATGTTTTGTAGCCCCCCACCCTTAATCTTGAGAAGTGCACCCTTGCCTTCTCTCACACATCACAGGACAAACCCACACAACTCATTCATAATGGACACTGTATGTAGGTGGAGAGGGGAATGGAAGAGGTCCAAGAGCAACAAGCAGAGGGTAGAATATACAAACCACTGAGTTTACTCCATTAAACACACCCACCAAAAGCAGCTTGAAGTCATTGCTGGTTTTTGTCTGTCATATAATAAGTGTGTGATTATTGTAGCAATATATTCCTAAAACTCTTAATCTAGATGTTTTTACTATGTTTTTCAAAATGTTTCAGTTCTGAAGGAACTTACAACTGGTTCTTTGTCTTTATTCTTGTCATTAAACATTGAAACTTTGCATTCCTAGATAAATTTAGATACCATAAATGGTCAGTTAAAATGCTTATAGTAAGAGTGCTTTCTTAAAAGGTTTATTCCTTTTTAAATGTTCAAATCTAAAAGCAGCAGACATGAAACCATGAACATGCTTTGTTAAAGTGTGTTCAACCTTGTGGGGTCAGACATCCGATTGTCTCCAGCATTAAGGTAACTATAGACATGGACATGACTGTAGCAGTTACTGAAAGACATCTACATTGTGCATTCTTTTTTGCCTTCTTTTCTCTCCAATGCTTTTGTGTTTCTTTTCGATGTGCTGCTCTTTCTTCTTCGCTTAGTCGTTGTCGTGCCATCTAGAACATATACAATTTTTAAGAGCTGGGAGCACATGAAGTGTGTCTGCCAAAAGCATTCCAACAACTGAGAGATTAGATGTCCGTGATCTTGTTTTAAATTGTTTGTAAGTATGGTGTGACATGCAAAAGTCACCGTCTCACGGGTCTGGCTTCCAAAGGTTGTAAAGTCTAGTCTCGCGGGACGTCAAAATGTCTTTCCGAGAAGACCACGTCTCGACCCAAGATTTTTTTATTATAACAGAGAGACAACTCAGCAGTTTGCTTCTAATTACCGCAACTCTATGCCTGAAAAAGTACTTTTTGACTTCCATCTTGAACCCACTCTATTCTAATAATATCCTCATGATGTACTACATGCACACTACATGTACATGACACACTACTTAAAAGTCAATTTACATTATACTTGTTTAAACATTAACAGTACAGCCACGGGTGGTGTGGACCACTTCTTTGCACTTATTTTTCACACACACGCAGAGCAATCATTCTTATGAGAAATTATTAGCAGCTACTTTTGATCAGTTCATTAATTGAAAGCAATTGGTTCAGTAGAACAACAATTTGCACATCTGGTCAAGTGTCAAATAACTGAACCAACTCTTCTATTGATTGTTTACAGATTCTTTGCAATCACAGTTGGAAACATTTTCAAATAACTATTGTCAAAGAGAGGTCACTTCAACTTTCCCATGACTGGCTTTGAATTTAGAGTAGACAAACAAGAAACAATTTCTGACAGCATGTTATTTGCAAAAATTTTTACAGAAAACAAATAGTACCAATATGTCCAAAGTAGTAGCCGTACATTTAAATCCCTCCAAAAATAGGTAGGGTCAATGGTATATTATGACTCTATTACAACACTTTTTGAATAATACAAAATCCCTCTTGAAGGTAGAAGGATTTTTAAATGGTGGTTTGCACAATGTTGAATGTGACTGTGGCCACTATTATTATATAAACGTTTTAAAGAGTTCCCATTCAAGCAATAGTACTACAGGCTATATTGCATCAGATACTGAAAGTGCTTGAGATGCAAAAGATTGTGTAAATGGTTTTAGGGGGTCTATCATCAGCCCATAAGTGGTAGCATAATCAGTGCTACAAAGGTGGTGTAGTTACAACACTTGTGCATACACAGTGGCGTGTTCACATTAACTTTAGCAATCCATTTAAACGTAACTATTATGAATTGTAGAAAAATTATGAAATGCGGTGAAGTGGTCAACATCTGTGAACTTAACGTAAATGGATATAAGGTTTGGCAAAATGAAATGCAGGGTTTCTCTATTTCTTACTTGAAAAAACAGAGCAACTACATAATATAACCTAGTATGGGATATCATTTAATAATAGTGCACTGACCCAGAAAAGGCAGGCGGATTAATTTGTAAAGTCTTTATTTACTATATATTAATTATAATCTTAGTTCATTTCAGTTAATTAACAAATAAGTTTATGCATGGAAAGTTTAAAAAGCTACTAACTGTCAAACATTTGTTAAACTTGTATAATTTATTTCTATCATCATGGGCTCAATGCAGCTAAGACAGACTTTTAACACCAGTTTTGAATAATATAAACCTGCACAATCAATTATTCATATATTGATTTTATATTCATGTCATAGAAAAATATATGGCTATTTGCCGAGATGTGCCACAAGAAGGCCTAGCTTCCCATCTAGGGTGAGTGCCACTGCTGTAGGGATATCTGCCTATTCTCAATGACCCTGTAATGGGAAAGCAGTTTCAATAAATGCTATTTGTGCCCTAGCAGAGATCATTAATTCTGTAAATGGACCAGGTTCAATGCTGAGAATTGCAGTGTCGAGAGGGTGTTCTGCTTACAGTGCCAGCTCAAAGCCACAATGGTGACAAAATAACAGCAACAATACCAAAAACCAATCACAACACATACAATAAGTTTGTGATTAGTTTGTAGAAGCTAAGCTAGGCTTATAATCAGTGTAAAATACACATCAAGCTCTGCTGGGAGGCCCCATTGTAAAATCAACAAAGATGAACACGGCAGCAAAGCTGAAGTATTCTTGGTGTTCTGACAATTTTATACTTGATGAGCTGTCAGAGAATACAGATATTTGGAAGTTAGAAGTTTATGGAGGGCTGCAATTCAAAAGTCCCAGTGTTGAGGAGGTCGGTGGTTATGGTGCCCTAGAACGTCCAGAGTCTGGCAGTTGTGAGGTTCTCAAGAGGCAGGCTCTAGTAACATTTTTTATAACTTCAAGATAACATTGTTTTGGTACAATAAACTAATTATTTTCACCTCCTTTTGCAACAATGATCTCAGCATTTCCCTTGGCAGAGCCCAAAAATACTTACAATCTGAAATAAGATATTAAAAAGTAATATAATAATAAAAATAAACTAGCAATGTAACATAATACTAATAAGTAGAAATAAAATATATATTGAATATGAAAGACTAACATCATAAGCAGGCTATGTGCAATATATGACTGCAAAGGTTTTTAAGTACAGACACAGTGATACTGATTGATCTTCAATGCGACCTGCACCAGCACCATGATTACCTCAGCAGTGGGCATGTCTGACTGTAGGTCCAAGTTGTACATGGGGTGATCATGCATCTTACTTGCCTACATCCACAACTCCTACAACATTAACTGGAATGGCCAGTGACAAGTCCTCTTCTGACCATCCGTGTGGACTGTCTATAACTGAAGACCAAATAAGGACACAACTGAGAAAGCTACACACAGGGAAAGCTGTGGGACCAGATGGAGTCAGTCCTTGAGTTTTTAAGACCTGTACTGACCATTTTTGTGGGGTCCTCTGACACCTGTTCAGTCTGTCTCTAAGGCTCCAAAAAGTGCCACTGCTGTGGAAAACATTCTGCATTGTTCCTGTTCCAAAGAAGGTAGGCACACCATCACGTAATGACTACAGACCAGTGGTAATTATGTTTCATATCATGAAGACCTTTGAAAGACTGGTCCTGGACTATAGGAGTCCTCCTGTGGTTGACTTCATGGACCCACTGCAGTTTTCCAATCGGACAAAGATTGGAGTAGAGGATGCTCTATAAAGCTTATTCTCATCTAGAGATGTTTTGGTACTTACTTTCAGAGCTTTGCATGGACAAGCTCCTGAGTACCTAACCAGCCTGCTCCAATGCCATTCAGCTTGCCGTACTCTAAGATCTGGGCAACAGGGTCTTCTCTTTGTCCCACGCACTCGGCTAAAAACCTGTGGGGATCGTGCATTTCAGTCTGTGGCACCAAGGCACCTGCCTTGTGGTCTGCGTGGAGTCGAGTCTGTTGATTCTTTTAAAAAACAACTAAAAACATTTCTTTTTAAGCAAGCTTTTAATCAGTGCTGAATAGTTCCAGTTTGTTTATTTATTGTTTTTATTGGTTGTATTAATGTTTTTGTTCAACTGTTTGTATTTATTCTGTATTTGTTGTTCAGCGCTCTGTGACCTTTTGTCTGTGAAGGGCGCTATATAAATAAACTACTACTACTAGACAAAGCTGGCAGCACTGTGAGGACTATGTTTTTTGATTTCTCCAGCACATTTAATACCATTCAGCAATCCCTGTTAAGAGGTAGGTTCAGAGATATGCAAGTGGATGAGCCTATGGTGTCCTTGGTAATGGACTATCTGTCGGGTAGATGACAATTTGTGAGACTCAAGAACTGTGTTTCTGATACAGATGTGAGCAACACTGAGACACCACAAGGAACAGTCCTGTCTCAATTTTACTCTGTACATCTCAGACTACAAATATAACTCCGGGTCATGCCACTTGCAGAAATTCTTAGATGAGGTATAGGGTACGGTATATTGATAAAGGGCATGTGACTGAATATAGGGGTCAGGCAAAGAAGTTTGTTTCTTGGTGCAAAGAGCATTCTCTGCAACTTAACATCAGAAAAACCAAGGAACTAGTTATTGATTTTCACCGCACAGAATTGTCTCTATGTCCAGTCAGTATTCAAGGAGCAGAAGTAGAGGTGGTCCACTCCCACAAGTACTTGGTGGTCCACATTAATGACAGGTTGGACTGGTCTCGGAACACAGAGGAACTTTATAAGAATGGTCAGAGCAGGCTCTTTTTACTTAGGAGACAGCATTCCTTTAATGTGGGAAGTGATATCCTTCACAGCTTCTATATCTCTGTGATGGCCACTGAGATTTTCTACACTGTGGAGTGTTGGGCTGGTAACATCACTTGAAGAGAGGTCCACCAAAATCAATGGGCTAATTAAAAGAGCAAGCTCAGTTATATGACACACTCAGGACCCGCTGGAGGTCTTAGCAAAGGAGAAAATTAAAACAAAACCGAGTGTTATTATGAACAATGCTGCACATGCTCTCTCTTACACACTAACACTGAGGACTTTCAGCCAACGAGTCATTCAGAGTGTGCCAAGAAACACTTCTGGGACTCCTTTATACCAACAGCAATACATCTGTATAATGCCTCAGTGGGACTGCCAAGTCAGAATGTTTTTTTCTTTTTAATTTTCTTGCTTTATAGTTATTCTGGTATGTATTCAGACCAAAGTGTGTGGGTGTGTGTGTGTATTTATTTAAAGAGCTTCTGTAAAACGCCAAATTTCCCCCTGAGTACAAAAAAAGATTGATCTATCTATCTATCTATCTATCTATCTATCTATCTATCTATCGATCGTGCTCAACATGAACATGACCTGGAACACAAGAGCAGTGCTGCAATGCAAAGTGTTCCATCATGCTGCCCATGGACATACTATGTAAATAATTAGAATATTAGTTACCCTGTAAAAAGAAATAATGTTTTCATTGCATATATAGAATTCTTTTTCATAGCCATGTGACTGAAAATAACCGCTTTACATTTTGCATTTAATGAGTGTCTAGGTGTTGACAAGCCACACTGGTTTTAAGTGGTATTTTCTTCTAAAATATTCTCATTATGCTCATGATGGCTAAAGAAAGAAATAATGCATAAATGGCACTCTGAGCCTACCAACTGTGAAGGGGTGCCATAAAGAAGTAAGCAGAATTGAACCTGATTATATTCCATAAGCACATTATGTGCTTTTGTAGAAAAGGACAACAAATAGCACATTAAGTGGAAATGCATACTAGCTAGTGAGCCGGGATGTATCCTGAAGAGCATATAAATGGTTTACAGATATTCATCGGCATGATCAGCATATGCTACATCTTATTTTGCTTAGTCTCAAGGGTCATCTCACGTGTAATAGAATTTTACCACCATACCAATTAAAGAGGCATTCAGCTGTACAGACCTTCCAAAGATAGTCATTTTTGATGGCTATTCTTTCACGGTCACTGCTTGCTATCTTCCTCCTTAGCACAGTATGTGAGACACATTATTAATTAAACAAAAAAAAGCAGGAGGCACATGGCTTTAAATAACTAGAGAATCAGGCAAAACTCCAAGATTGGAAGGTCAATATTCAAGTGTTGAGGATGTAGATACAAATTTATTTGCACAGCATTATGCATAGATTTTGAAATTGGTTTATTCAAATTGACTAATGCAAATGAGTCTTTTTCTAAAGCCTGAAGTGTATAAGCCACCATATGCAAGCAGCATTGCGTCCTTTGCATGTGTGAGCATGTGGTGAATGTGAAGAACGCACCAACTGTTCCACCCCTGTGATTGCAGTCCACAGAGGAAAAATTAAGCCTTCTCATTACTTTTGTTAGTTTGGTACAAGATGCGGCAGTTCTTAATGAAAAAAATGTTCTCTCTGTTTACAGATTTTTCTAGTAGCAGTACTACTGTTATTGGTACAGTATATGATGAGTTTATGGACATATAAAAAAAAAATAGCTTCAACCATCATTGCTAGAATTGAATTCATATAAAAACTATGCAGCCTTTTGGCTGGTGAGGAACATTTCCACTCTGCTAGATTATAAGCACAGATGAGGGAGAGGTGCTTTACCGCTTTAGTTTCCAGTTTGTTTTCGTATGGTGGCGGGTGTGGTTCAGACCTGTATAAGTGAGCTACAACTATTAATTGCAATCATGAAACAGTTGTTTTGTGGACTGAATTTTCATGGTTCTGCTTCTTGACATTTTTCATCATATTCCGTAGTAGTTTTTATCCATTATAAGGATGTCACAAGGACTTGGTGTGTGACACTTCTAGAGAAGCCCACCCTTTGTGTGGTTGCCCAATTAATCCCACCACCACACCATTAAAAAGAGTTAGAACAATGGATCGTGTAGCCGTTTTAAAAAGTTACAACATTTGGGTAACTCCACAGCACTACTTCTTGCCTAATCAGAAACCTGGGCTGATGGGTGTGCCTCCCTTCTGAATATCTAGGTCTGACTCAGACTTCAAGCATGGCCCCCGCCTTCTCTTGTACAAGAGTACAACACTCGCAAGGGAAATAAAAACCAATGACTAAAAGCAGAACTTGGTCCTGCTTATGAAAATAGTGTCCTTCCACCACATGTCCTCAAAAAAGTCATATATCATTATAGTTTGTAAAGAAAATATTTATTAAGTCATAAACATATGTAGTTTTACATCTTAAGTTTATATGAAAGCCTATATTTTTGTTTGTATTAGCTGTTTTATGTTTTTGTTAATAATGAACACATTAATCCTTTTAGTAATCCTCATTAGTCTAATTTCATGGTAGGACCCATCCCTGGATGGGATGCCAGTACATCGTAAGGCACATTCACTCCTACTGAGTCACTAATTATCCTGACCTGTAGCCTATGTCTTTGAAATGTTAAAAAATCTATATTCAGAATGCATTGGGGAAAAAATGTCAAGTGGTAGGACCCGTCTCTCTACAAACAGTCACAAGTAGAATTCAGAAATGTGAGGCAGCAGAACCATCTAATGAATGCATCCATCCATTATCCAACTTGCTTACCCAAGTTCAACCACAGGGCCTAATGTCAATCCTAGTAGCAAAGTAGTGGGCAGACACCCAGACAATACAAGCACACTCGCTGATACTGAACCAGGATAGAATCAGCAACCAATCTAACCTTCATGCCTTAGAGGCATAGATTGGAAACCAATGGACCTGGAGAAAGACCAAGCTAGATATTGAAAGAATCAATAAGCTAACTATAAAGGCAGGTTTAATTATGGGAAACACTCTCAACTTGCTGGTGGTAGTAGAGGAGGAGAGAATGAAGGTAAAACTGTGTGTCATTATGAACAATTCTGCACAAGTTCTGTATGAAACAATAACGCTTGGTACTGTCAACCAACCAATTATTCAGTAGAAATGTGTGTCAAGGAATGCCACTGGGACAATACACCTTTACAGTGTCTCACCGTGACATTGACTTCTCTGTTGATCCTTAGCCAACTCGTACATTTTTCTTTACATTTTTTTTTTTTGTTATAATTTTTGTTTATGTAGTTCTTGAGTGTCTGTAAAAATTAAATGCTATCTATATATTTGTAAACTCCATAAGAACAGGGACCAGTTTAGATTTTGAGCCAAGTCTCCCAGAGGTATAACCAGGGAACCATCATATTTTATTGTATTATTCTGCCTATTATATTCTGTGTATAATCTCTATTTATAAATGCTGAAGTCTGTCATGAGATTACTTGCAAATTAGTGTGGCTAGAACCTTGATCTTGGTTTTAATCGAAAGCTTATTACCTGATTTGTTTTGCAAATTCAAAATGTTTTAGTTAGAGGGAACCCATTGGGCACTACACTGAAAGGTAGAAAAGTTTACTGTAATTAAAGCACGGTCCCTGCAAACATAAATGTCGAGAATTTATAATCAAGTGTAACTTCTTACATTTGTAAACAACAGGCAGAGAGTTTACTGTTGGGCTACACTAGTATATTAAATTTATTACTACTGCAGTATATATATATATAAACACTAATAAACCACATTTCTTTAAAAGTAATTGTTAATCATTTAAATATATTGTACTGTTTTTACAGTCTTTGAGTGTTTAACTCAAGGAGAAACTAGACATATTTCAATTTACAAACTGGCAAGCTTTTTTGAAAAACTTTAATCTTTAATACAAGGATTTCTTGTGGTGTTTCTGATTATTTTTTGCTGAGCGATTTCCTTAGGATTTACTGCATTTATTTTCTAGTATAGCTTTTCCATGTGGCTAAATTTGTGTCATAACCTCAAGATCCTGCCATCAAACTTAGTAAGATTTTATTTTGACACTTCCTTTGTGGCTCATTCACCTTAAATCTGACTGTGGTCGATTTAGGTCTCCAGCTACACCCATTCTCTTTATCATCTGAATCGCTTATTGCTGTGTGGAATTCTTTTATACATGACTGTTTATTTTTTCACTTCTATGCTGACTCAAACTTAGATATGATACTTATCTTCTGTTACTGTCAGGAAGCAACTGTGTACATTAGGTTTATTGTGAGAGGAAAATGTAAGTAAAGATTTTTCTTGAAATATATGAAGCAGATTTGAAATGACATGTGTCAACTGTATATCCTTCACAAGTTTGTGTTTACTGTTATTTCTAATCTGGTGGTAAAACATTTGTAGCCAGCACACAACTCTGTACTGAATGATTTACCTCTTTGCTTAGTTATCTTATTTCTTTGTATGATTTATGATGGTATTTATCAAATTAAGATTTATTAGTATATTCTGTTTGCAGGACGATTTCAAAGCTAGATGCTAGAAGTGCTAGATTCTAAGCTAGACCTTTCAAGGAGTTAAGAAAATAAGTGAATGTAGAAATAAAGTATACTGAAGGGTTAACATTTTAATGTTCACTCGACAAAGTACAAATGCCTCTTTATTATTGCTCCTCTGCAGGCTTAAACAGTCAGCTCGAAAGCCTCCACGTGAATCTTCAGCAGCGAAGCAGTGAAATGGAACATTTCAAGCAGTTAGTCGTGTAAGTGCTTGCCATTTTCAATGAAGCAGGCAGGTTGAAGGAGTTTATGGACTATATCTGACCTTGAAATGGGCTGGACCCCTTTTTCTTCCCTTGGGTGAACATAAGCTATGCAGTCACAAATCCAGTGTGACAAGCAAAAATTGGTATTTGTTCAAGGGGGCAAAATATCATTCTTGCCAGAGGCGATCAGCTCATTTGCAAGGATTTAGAAATATTTTAAGTTCTTCTTTTAATGGTGATGACTGCAGACAGCTTTCGCTTGTGTGCTGTTTACTGACAGTCCTCAGGGTGGTCTTTAATTCAAACATGTCAGTTTGCACACAATGAAAAAAAAATCCTACTTTCCGCTGGTCCTTAATTACTGTATTCCACTTCCCCCTTCTTTTGACTTCCTCTGTGTGCTTTGGTAATACTGGGAATGATGTTTCCATATCACTGAAAGATGCCATAAAGCTAATTACTTAGCCTGCCTGCATAGTGACTGAAGAGCCAAAACAAAGAGGTCAGACTTGGTTTAATCATCTAGAGTTACCCAAGTAGTTTTGTTTTTAATCCACTTCAAGTGCCATACAGTTAGTGACTAGGAAGAGGGACTAAAAACCACAAGGATTTAATTCAATCACTGCCTCTGATTTTTCAAAGTGACTGGCAGCAATCTGACAGGCCTGGCTCTTCTAATAAATTATAAAAAGTTGATTTGTATGTTTTATGCTACATTTAAAATTATTTTGCAGTAATGTCTCTTATAACTTTCTCAAACCTGCATAATCAAATTTCAGGTTACAGAGAGATGAAGCCTACCCTGGGAGCAGCAGGTACAGGGAAGGAAACAATCCTGGAGAGGGTGGCAGACCATCACAGGGTCCATTCCTACAACTTCCACACTTACACCTACCTTTTATTGGTATCGTGCAAACTCCATACATAAAAAGACCTGGGATCTGAATCTTTAACTGGTACAAGAACATTTTCTTGTATCAATTTAAACATTACTAGGTTAATTGTTGATTCCAGATTGACCCTGTATGAGTGTAAGTGTGGACATGTACATGAGTGAGCCTACAATGGACTGCAATACTTCCTGCTTTGTACCGAGAGCCAGTAACATAAGCTGTGGTCTCCAACAACAGTGTGAAATAGAGAGTGTTACATTATCTACAAACAAAAAGATGTCAAGTAACATTCTACTTTACGGGCCACATGGCACCCTTTGCTTGATGCAAGTTCAACCCTCACCAGGACAGTCAGACAGGTCAGACAAACTATCTCCTCTTGAGGGGTTTGTAGTCTTTACTGAGTCAGTTGTCTCTCCCTCTCTCTCTGTAACGGCCATTTTCCAGGTTCACCTATTGTCCATTTACTCACAAAATCTTGGGCCTATTGAAGAAGAATATTGTACAGCCTGATACTCTTCCCAACCCCAATTTCCTTTGGTCATACTTTACAACATGCCTGAGAGACAATTAATACTCACAGATCTTTGATCCACCCTGGGCTCTTGTCCTAATTGGCCAATCCACAAACCTTTTTAAGTGGCTCATTTTAAAGTAGGATCTTCACCCTACATTATAGCGTAAACTCTGATCAAGCAGTGTGACTTTATTTCTTCCATTTGCCTCTGTGTCCTTTTTCTATTTTTGTAGGTTAAGAATAGTAGTTGTAAATCATAAGTGCAAAAATGTGCTTAATTTTAAAACTCCTGATGGCCAGATTCAAAGAATAACCAGAGTTGTGAGTGGTAGCAGTCGTCACACAGTGGGTCAGATGCCAACCCACATATAGTCTATTAGGTCACGTTATATATCCGTTGAATATCCAGGGGAAAAGTGGAACACCAGATAAAACTCAAGCAAATATTAAGGAGACGTAATATAGGTAGACTTCATAAGACAACCCAGTTAATAATTAAAAGAGGGACCAGCAACAAGTTAAAAAAAAAAAAAAGTAACCAAATGAGCAGGTTCACATTCACAACATCAGCATGCAGGATTGACATGTTGTTCGTGACTGAAATCTGTTTGTACAGGATGTCACATCACATCCAGAAACCACATGGAAACACAAACATTTTACATGGACAGTATGTTTAGACAGATGCTATAAAGGGAATTTTATTGACTTGGTTTTCATGTGCTGAGAGGTTTCCGCTTTGCATGGCAAATGAAAACTATTTCAGGATGTTAAACAAAAAAATAAATCTTTCACAAAAAACTGAAGAATTCAAAACCAAGCTGTACATAGAGATAATAAAACATTCTGAAATAAATTAATAAATAAATAAATAAAACTTACCATTGTCCCATACACATTCATTAATATAAGTTGGATTAATTACCACATTACTAAAATGATATTGTGTCAGACCTCACTTGCATTGTCATACAGTATATATGAAGCTAGATTATTGTATTCCTTCACCATTTTTGTTACATGGAAGAACTCTAGTCATTTGCAGTCACAGGTACTTCAACTATTTGAACTAATGACTTAGTAGAAAAGGAGGTGATAGAATGCTGCATTCAGTGGCACGCTAGCTGGCTGACAACTCTTTCTAAGAGCTGCATTAATGAGAGCTTGATTCTGGGTGAGTGACATTCTGTACAGAGTGTGCACTTTCACCAAGTTGCAAATTAAGTTGAGTGATGGATCTTAAACTGTTCATGTATTAATGAGTTTTGCATAATTGTATTGAATTGCATTGAATGGCGCACCACACGTAGGCTCCTGTATAAACTTCTCAGCATTGGGGATTAAATTAATTCTGGACAGACTACCAACTCCATTTTCATGAATGCATTCCTAAACCTGCAGGGAACCTCTGCCACACTTCAATGTTAACTTTGGTAACTTTATATATACAGTATATATATATATATATATATATATATATATATATATATATATATATATATATCTTCTGCTCTTCCACAGACAAACTGTCTCCTGTATTAGCCAAACATTTCTACTTTTGACTCATTAGTCCAGACCACTTACTGCCATTGTTCAGCATCCCAGCCCTTGTCCTTTTGTGAACACCCGAGTCTCTTGGCTGGTTTCCACTTCGAAGGAACAGCTTTTTGAGTAGCAACTCTTCCATCAAGATCACTTCTGGCAAGACTTCTGCAGACTGTAGAAGCATGTATTCGAGATCTTGTGCTTCCTGTGGGATCAGAAAGGATGGTAATGCTGGACTTCTTCTGATCCTTAAGGAACGTCAGTTTGAGATATCTTTTATCTGAATGCTCTCAGTTTCCATGGCCAACCACTGAATTTCAAATCCTCAACCTTCACTGTGCCCATGTGCTTCTTCAAAACAGCTTAATCAGCACATTTTAAAATTTGTGTATGCAGTGAAATTTCTGCTTGGGAGAGACTTTGCTTATTGCAGGATGACAGCTAGTGTATTGTTGCTGTGCTTTTTCTTGAAATAGTTTAGTACTGATGATGGGAAAATTTAACATTCACATCTTCCACACTGTCATCTTTTAGTTTAATTGTCCTTTGTCCAGTTTGATTCCTCCCACACCTCTTTCTGTTTCAGCTAATCAGTTTGGTTCAATCAACTCATTCTGTCACTGATCATTAGCACCTGTTATCTTAGTTCAACCACGCACTGGCCTACAGGCCTACAAGGTAATCAACTGAAAGGTGGTCAATTACCTAATATGTTACTTTTAAAACAAAATATTAAAAATTCTCTGTAGGATTTAATTCTTTGGAAAATGAATGCACCGTGCAGCAGGGTGGCCGTGCGACGCATGCATATGGGCGCCGTTCTCATTCCCTACCACCTTCGCTAATCATTCTTGAGGTAGACTGAAGACTTAAGTGCCAGCTTAAGTGAAAAATTAAAGAAAACGTACTAAGTAATTGCAACACAAAAACTAAATTAATGAGTTTTAACGCGAAAAGATGCCGGTGAAAGAAGAGAAGCAGCGGGTCGCTAGGGTGGAGAAAAGAAGAGCTGCTCAGGAAGCAGCAAGCCCATCAACTTCTGAGCAAACGAACAGATAGATAGATAGATAGATAGATAGATAGATAGATAGATAGATAGATAGATAGATAGATAGATAGATAGATAGATAGATACTTTATTAATCCAAAGGGGAAATTCACATACGAATGCTAAGCAGAGAAAGAGTCTGAAAACTAGGAATGCTCAAGTCAAGTGTATTCACTGCACGTTATCGTGCAGTACGTTGTTACTGGTATATGTATAATTGGAGATATATATATATATATATATATATATATATTGTAGGCTATTGAGGCGTGGGCCACCTCTAACACCCTCAGGTACCACTCTGAACACCAGGTGAAAGTATAATAATTATTATTTTTATTATTATAATAAAGTGCACCAAGCACTCTCCACTCCACACTCATAAATCACCAATACACTACACAATACTCTTTCCTCCTCGCCCAGAGACTTCGCCCTCCTACCTCCCAACTCAGCTCCCTGTCTGGGCCTTCCCACAATCCTTTTATACACCCTGACCCGGAGGTGTTCCTGTCCAATCAGTCCACAATTCCTTATTCCTTCTGGGTCAGGGCAAACAGTCCTTTTCTTCACCCCGGGAGCACGTCGTTTCTTCCCGTCACATGACTATGACATACTCCCGGGTTATAGGGCACATGCGAGCCTGTGAGCCCCCCTACAGCGATGCCTGGTTGCCCCCAAGGTATCTAGCAGGGCTCTGTAAAAACACTACAAAGTCCATGATGCCCTGCTGGAACTCGGGGCATGATCATGCTGTCGGGAGGGCTCCTCCTGGCGGCCTGGGGGTGAGGGCCGGAGTAACATGCCGGCAATCCACCACTATATATATATATTATAAAAAATACAGAGTGAGCATTAAGTAGTAAAAAGTGTAGCCATATAGCCAAAACTATTTAAAATAATATTTTAGAAAATCTGGAAACATGACATTAAGTGACTCCATAATGGAATCCAGACTTCAGTGTAAGAAAGTAGAAAATATGTATCCTGGGAGACATAAATATGAAACTATTGCAACAGAATGACAGTTACAGATCTATCAGTCTTTCTTTAAAAGTTGTCAATTTATACTTACCTATAACTGTCAAGGAAATTTCTCCTGTATTTATTTTTGACAGGTAAGAAATTACAGTGTTTAAAAGACAGCATGTCAGTGGTGATGACTATTGCTTATAAAAGACCAGATGACTGACTTTCTGAATAAGATTTCTTTCAAAGTGACATAGCGAAGTAAGCCCATTAACAAAAATGCCTGCAGACTATCAGGAATATGCTGTTTACACAGCACAAATACAAGGTTTTCAAGTTATAAATGTGCAGTATATTGTATCCACATATGTTTTGAAAATTTTACACTTAAATATAATTATACTGCAACAGACTGGCACCCTGTCCAGGTATTGTTTCTGCCTTGTGCCTGATGCTTGCTGGGCTTGGCTTCATCTCCCCCTTGACCCTGCTTAGGAAAAGCATGTTTGGAAAATTGATCTATGGATCCAAGATAATTATATTTACAAATAATTATTGATGATTTGTAACTATTTTTAATACAGTATTTAATTGTAGTGCAAAATCAACAGAAACAGAGCAGTATCTTTCCAGACTGAAGCAATCTGAAATTGAGCAAAAAGAAACTGAATCCAGGTATGTCATTTTTTTCTTATACATACAATATACAGCAACTTATAAAATTATTTTTGAAATCCATTTACTGGTGCATATATGTATATTATGTTTACATTTCATTTCAGTCTTTCATTTTTGTGTTTTACAAAAAAAAATTAGCTCAACTATAAATTTGTCAATGATTTATGTCAACTGTCGAAATTCTTTAAAAAAAATAATTTTGTTTTCATTTTTTAATGGCTTAACTGGGCGACTAACCTGACAGCAAAGTATACAGACTAGTCATGATTTCTTCATACCAGCATCAGCTTCTTTCCTTTTAAAACAAGTTACTGAGTTTTATATTTTCAGATACGTTATAAAGCTAAAAGTATGTGGACGCCATTCTAAATGATTGAGTTCGGGTGTTTCAATAGCACCCATTGTTAACAGGGCATAAAATCAAACATATTGCCATGCAGTCCCCATTGACAAATCTTGTCATTGGCATGGGTCATACTGAAAAGTGAATTTAAATGTGGCACTGTTATAGGATCAGTCAGTATGTGAAATTTTTCATCTTCTATATCTGTGCCTGTCAACTGTAAGTGTTATTATTGTGATAAAGGAATCATGTAGGAGGCAGCACGGTGGCGCAGTGGTAGCACTGCTGCCTCGCAGTTAGGAGACCCGGGTTCGCTTCCCAGGTCCTCCCTGCATGGAGTTTGCATGTTCTCCCCATGTCTGTGTGGGTTTCCTCCGGGCACTCCCATTTCCTCCCACAGTCCAAAGACATGCAGGCTAGGTGGACTGGTGATTCTAAATTGGCCCTGTGGTGTGTGGGTGTGTTTGTGTGTGTCCTGCGGTGGGTTCATCTATGTGTGATGGTCAGGTGTCCACAAACTTTTAGCCATAGAGTGTATTTAAAATTATTCATCTGTTTATTCATTATCAGACCTGCTTAATTTGGAGAACCTGTCCCAGTAGCCTGGGTTGAAGGCTGGAACCATGCCTTGACAGGATGTTAGTGTGTCATATCGTTAATATTATTAAACTGTATATAGCTTGCACTTCCGTTAATAAATTGTATTTTGGGCTGCACCATTGCTGTTAGCAATGGCAAGTGGAACTTGGTTAATATGTCTATCAAATCCCATAAGTCTGTTTGTTTTTCAGTCATATCTTTGAATATTTGACATTTAGTATGTTAATGTTCAATATCCTTTTTAGCATAGCCTCTATATACTCTGCCAAAGTTTTCCTTTTAGTTTAGACTATGTTACTTTTAACAGCACAATAACTCTCATGCTGTAATTTTGAGTGTAGTAAAATGAAAGTAAAAATCAATGTGAAGCCTTTGTTGAATTTTTTATTGATAAGGAATGAAATTATTGAGGTATGTCAAATTATGTTAATTATACCTAGTTTCTACTGTATGTGTATATGATTCAGTTTAGTTTCTTTTGCGGTTTCCAAGCAGGGTTTCTGTAAATGAGACCAAAGGAAATATTTATCCACTTTTTTGTGTTAATTATGTATATTCATACTGAATTGTACAGTAGCTGATAACGTTAAAGTACTGTTGTAATAATGGACTTTCGTTTATACTAAGCATTCTGACTTTCCTTTTTCATGATACTATGTAGGTTCTGCAAGAAACTGAGAGAAAAGGATGAAGCATGGCTGGCTTGTCAACAGAAGTGTAGATTATTACAAGAACAGCTTACCGAACAAACAAGGAAGCATGAGGAACTGAGCAAAAGAAATGGTCTCTCTGAAAACGAAAATGAAACTCTCCTAGATGCACTGAAGCGAGCTGAAGAAGAAATAGACACTCTGCGCAAAGAAAGGTTAAACAGTTTATACCTAGTATGATGGATGCATTATAAAGTGTAATGATAACTAACACAGTGGTAAATTAGATTTTCATTATTTAAATACTGTAACAGAGCCCTGATGCACGGATAGATCTTCTTAGCTGGGGTGTTGATTTGACACAAGCTCTAGAAAGGAATCCTGTAAAATACACTTAAAGAATTAGCATGTTGGCATTTCTGAATAATATTTTACATTCTCAAAGGATTCTAAAATATCTTCATAATCCTATTGAACAAAATTATTATAAATACATCCATAATACAAATATTTCTATGTGAATATTTTTAGAGTAAATAACGATTTAGTTAATAAGCACAAACATAAACACAAAACAAGAAATAAATAAGAAATAGGAGAACTTATCGTGTCTGTAATTCCTTATTTAATACGGGTACACCTCAAAGTCTAGAACATGCTTGTCTAGACAGAGCCAATAAACATGATTTGTATTGCAAAGTCGGCCTCAGACATTTTTGATTCCAGATTATTTACAGACTCCAGCTTTTTCAAAACTTCACATATTCCAGACCCTTAAACTGATCTGACCAAATTTTTGTTAATTGTCCAGTTCTCATTAGCATCCTAACCCATCACTCATGACAGAACAATTCATAAGATTTTCAGAAGCTAAAATACCTGCTGCCCCTTTGGAAATGTCTGCTGCTTACAGAACATCCAAGTCCATCTGTGAGCCTCCTTCTCAGTCAGATTCGGATACAAGTTGAAGGTCTACTTCTGTTTGATCACATTATGAAAGTATCCCTTACTTATGTTGACTCTTAAATTTTTTTCACTTAATCTTTACCACTTGTGTTCAGTTCATGGTTGATTTTAATGATAGTCCATCACTGTGCTCATATACAGTATTATATTATTTATTCTTATACATAGTGTTAGTTGTTTTGTTACATGTTGTTATTTTGTAGCCCGCAATGAAGAATGTAGTACTTTAAACAATGTTCACATGGGTAAGACCAAACAAATAAAAGTCTATTTTTCCAAATAAAAAAATTAAAAATTGGAGTTTCACAATAGTTCTCAAGTGCATAAGGATGTAATACAATTCTTAGAGCACAAAGAACAATTTAAGCCTTATTTGGAATGTGATATTACTGCAATGCTAAGCGCTCACTTGACTAAATAGACAACGAATGGTACATAGCCACATAAATCATCTGGGGAGATGGTGCTGGAAGAGGGACTTTTTATTTGAACTTAAAGACTTCCAATAGCTAGAAGTTTGTTTATAATTTTTAATTGTCAAAATCCAATTGATAAAATTTTACCTTGTTTACCATCATGTAGGCATTTTGTATATTAATTGAACAATTTTGTATATAAAAATATTTTACATTTCATTTATGACATCACCTTAGCACCATTTTGTTTTTGGGTTCCTTTGCAGTTCCCATTTCATTGAGCTGTGGCCACAACACATGATACCGAAGTCAACTGACATATTATGTCATTAAGTTCTGCCAGCATAACATAGTGACCACACATCCAGGCATCCTTGCTATGGATCAGGTACAAATTCAGATGTGAATCCAGAAGGTGCTTCCCAAAAACTTCAGTGTTAGGACCTTTGCCTTGCACACCGGATTTTGATTCTCACTGTGTGTTTTGGTTTAGTTGCTCATTCTCCATTTTCCTTCCTGTGTTTTGACATTTCGGTTAGGTCCTCAATTTAGACTTTGCCTTACCCCTTACTCTGTTTTCATCTCTTGGCCTTTTGTATTTCTCAATTTGATTTCTACATTAAAGTATCTTTAATACCGATTTCCAAATCTACCTTTTCTATTACGTGTGTGAAAATCATGTGCAAAAGTAATACATTCAATTATAGTTAGTTCTTCAAACAAAACCCCAGGCTATATATTGCATATTATGAACAGATCTTTCTAAAAATCAGAAGCCTGTTACCAACAATTATTGTCTAAGTAGACATCCTGTAATTCACATAATTATTGTGATTGTTGTAAGGATGAATCAAATGTGACTGAATAAGGTAACATATTAAAAATCACAATGAAACAAGAACTAATTATATAAATGGTATACTCTTGTTATTAATTTTATTGTCTTTCATAGGTGTAGCAATGAAAATGGTAATGCATAGTTTGAGCATATTTATGACTGGCAACTCTATTGTGCACTATGAGTAGTCGCTTGATCACAATTTCTAAAGCTCATACAAAATGCAATTTAGATGCAAGCAGATATTAAACACAACAAGCACCATAGAAAGCAAGTCTCCTATGGCAGCTATATTGGAATATGTTCTTCTTCCATGAAGGGTGACCAGTTACGGAATTAGACGTTATGATAAGTAGGATCCAATCAGGGAAGAGCCATGTAATAAGCACCATAGAGTTTGTGCGTTTTCACCGTTTGTAGAGTTTGTCACTGTTTTAAAAGTATTTATTTTTGTTAGTTGAAAAGGCCAGATTAGTGCGACAAAAACATAGACAAACATCACCGTTTTAAAATGAAAATGTACTAGTGTGGACTGGGCCTTAGACACTTAGACAGAAGATGTGGTCCAAGAACTTTGGCCATAAGCAGGACACAAGCCTAAGCTCAGTTCAAATCATTTGTACACATCGACCTCATTTACCTACTGTCAGGTTATCTATACTGTTGGGCATTTGATATTATTTAATATGAAGCTGTCTTTAAATGGTATCAGTTATACATATATCCTTCTATGTGTTGAACATGTAGAATTCTGAATTTCAGACAGACTTCCTATTTCAGACAAGAGATGTTATCAGGAAGGTAAGTTCAAGAATTTCTTGCACATTCAGTCAGCTTTTACCAATGGTAGTCTTGTCTAGTTTATTTAGGTTGCAATGTATTATTATTATTATTATTATTATTATTATTATTATTATTATTATTATTATTATTATTATTGGCCACATGCATAAGTGTGCAAAATCCTATTGTATCTGTTGTGTTTTGTCTCCAAAAAAATTAATTATTTAAATTATAAACTTCCAACTTAATAATTAATCCAACCTAACAGAACGCTCTAGTTATATTCAATTAGAACATAATCAGTTAAAACACCATGTCTCCTGTATCAGTTGATACTTCCCAATGATAACATCAACCGGTGCATTTCTGATACATTAATACCAAATAGCATGCGCTTAGATTTTGCTAGCTTTTTCTAATACATTACTGCTATAACTATGCAATCCAATGACTTTGCTGTTGTCAGTCAATAATATCAATGGAGCAAAACAATATTGATGCCTTCTAATGCATTCTAGATTAAATTGTCAGTTGTTGCAAGCATTTAACAAAGATACAAATACTTGTACATTTTTTTTTGCTTCGTATATATTTATCTAGATATATTTATCTATCTTATCAGTGAATTTTACCTAACAAAGGTAAAATATATCCTATGTGCATTGGTCTGGAAATAAGACATGATATTTTTGGTGACTCTAAATTGGCCCCATTTGGTTCTGTGTGTCAGAGGTCCGTATGATAGACTAGCGTCCTGTCTAGATGTAATTCTTGACTTGTGCCCAGAGCTCCAGTTGACCATGAATTGGATTAATTCAGTTGAGAATGTTATATAATGCATTTTAATAGTAGTAACATCTCAAAAAAGAAATACTGTAGTATGTTATTTGGACTATGTTTTACTTGGAAAATATTTAGGGAAAACTATCATTCTGGGTTAAGTTAAATTACCAATAGGAAAAGAGGAAAAAAAGACTTATGGCATAATATATAGATGTAACAATTTTCAATGAATATGATTTGTCGGAGTCAAGAACAAGGAGATTAATATCTGGGAACAATAAAGAAAGAAAGAAAAGTGGAACATATCAAGTACAAAAATAAGATTGTTGAGACTTTGAAATCAAATCAGATTGTAATATCCAAATTAATATTTAAATATTAATTATATTTCATATATGCTTTGAAATCTTTGGCATTTTAGTAGGCTGCATTGCATTGGTCAAAATTGCCTGCATCGTTGTAGTTTGTCATTGCATCTTCTTTAAAAGATCTCACTTTTCAAAGTGTCAGATTCCATCCATCCATCCATGCACGGTCTGCCAGGCATCAACCAATTCCAAATGAGACAATTTAGAACTGATGATTAGACTAAAGCAGAGCTTTGAATAAAACCAGTGTACATATGTAGTGAAAAGCCAAGAATTTGTGAGGAAACTGTAAAGTGTACCCAACCAGTGACTGTGTAAGGGGAAAAGCCAGCAATTCAAAGATCAGACTGAACTTATTAAAAAAAAGGTTCTCACTAAACCCAGTAGATATGAAATTTTTCACCAGGCTAAAGCCCTTTATCAGGAATCACACAGTTCAAGCTTCCCCTTCATATTGAGTCGCCTTTTAATCAAAAGTAGAGAGGCACGAGTTATTAAATTGTTATGTCTTATTGGGTTTTTTTGTATGGTGACAACTTTACATGCAAACAGCTGTCTTATGAAAACACCAAATGTTCAACTGGTCTGCTTGTTCAGCGCAAATATTTTAAATACTAAAGGTTTATGTTCTCATGTTAGAGCTGACAGGTATCTGGGTTTTCATGGCTAAATTGCTTTAATGTAATTGCTTCACTGACTATCAATGCTTAATAATAACTTTAAAAAGTAGGAGTTATGACATTTCTTGATTACACGTTATGTTTCAGTCTTTGTACTTTAGCTGCCGAAAACAAATCTGATCTAGCTTCTCAAAGAACAAGAAGTTCTTGAAAGATCGAAACGGAATAAAACCTACACAGAGAGCCCAATTACTTGTACAGAGAGATGTAAAGACATAAAAGATGAAAGAACAACCAGAGAGAGACACTGTGAAATGACTGTAATAAGATGAAAATATCTGTTCCTTTTAATGCTCGGCGTTTGATAAAGGGCAGAACTAAGAGTTCGCTGTCAAATTAGAGGGTGGGTATTGTGCACTGTTCAATGCAGAAATGCATGCATATGCTTTAGACAGAATCAATGTAACTTTTCATTGAAGTCTGCTTAAAAATGGTATTTAAAATATTATATATGTATATACACTATATATACTATATATATTATATATATACAATTTATATATATATACAGTGGTGTGAAAAACTATTTGCCCCTTCCTGATTTCTTATTCTTTTGCATGTTTGTCACACAAAATGTTTCTGATCATCAAACACATTTAACCATTAGTCAAATATAACACAAGTAAACACAAAATGCAGTTTTTAAATGATGGTTTTATTATTTAGGGAGAAAAAATCCAAACCTACATGGCCCTGTGTGAAAAAGTAATTGCCCCTTGTTAAAAATAACCTAACTGTGGTGTATCACACCTGAGTTCAATTTCCGTAGCCACCCCCAGGCCTGATTACTGCCACACCTGTTTCAATCAAGAAATCACTTAAATAGGAGCTGCCTGACACAGAGAAGTAGACCAAAAGCACCTCAAAAGCTAGACATCATGCCAAGATCCAAAGAAATTCAGGAACAAATGAGAACAGAAGTAATTGAGATCTATCAGTCTGGTAAAGGTTATAAAGCCATTTCTAAAGCTTTGGGACTCCAGTGAACCACAGTGAGAGCCATTATCCACAAATGGCAAAAACATGGAACAGTGGTGAACCTTCCCAGGAGTGGCCGGCCGACCAAAATTACCCCAAGAGCACAGAGACGACTCATCCGAGAGGTCACAAAGACCCCAGGACAACGTCTAAAGAACTGCAGGCCTCACTTGCCTCAATTAAGGTCAGTGTTCACGACTCCACCATAAGAAAGAGACTGGGCAAAACAGCCTGCATGGCAGATTTCCAAGACACAAACCACTGTTAAGCAAAAAGAACATTAGGGCTCGTCTCAATTTTGCTAAGAAACATCTCAATGATTGCCAAGACTTTTGGGAAAATACCTTGTGGACTGATGAGACAAAAGTTGAACTTTTTGGAAGGCAAATGTCCCGTTACATCTGGCGTAAAAGGAACACAGCATTTCAGGAAAAGAACATCATACCAACAGTAAAATATGGTGGTGGTAGTGTGATGGTCTGGGGTTGTTTTGCTGCTTCAGGACCTGGAAGGCTTGCTGTGATAGATGGAACCATGAATTCTACTGTCTACCAAAAATCCTGAAGGAGAATGTCCGCCATCTGTTCGTCAACTCAAGCTGAAGTGATCTTGGGTGCTGCAACAGGACAATGACCCAAAACACACCAGCAAATCCACCTCTGAATGGCTGAAGAAAAACAAAATGAAGACTTTGGAGTGGCCTAGTCAAAGTCCTGACCTGAATCCAATTGAGATGCTATGGCATGACCTTAAAAAGGCAGTTCATGCTAGAAAACCCTCAAATAAAGCTGAATTACAACAATTCTGCAAAGATGAGTGGGCCAAAATTCCTCCAGAGCTGTAAAAGACTCATTGCAAGTTATTGCAAACGCTTGATTGCAGTTATTGCTGCTAAGGGTGGCCCAACCAGTTATTAGGTTCAGGGGGCAATTACTTTTCACACAGGGCCATGTAGGTTTGGATTTTTTTTCTCCCTAAATTTATAAAAACCATCATTTAAAAACTGCATTTTGTGTTTACTTGTGTTATATTTGACTAATGGTTAAATGTGTTTGATGATCCGAAACATTTTGTGTGACAAACATGCAAAAGAATAAGAAATCAGGAAGGGGGCAAATAGTTTTTCACACCACTGTATATACATACAGTATATATTGTGGAGGACTGCCGGCTTCGTGCTCTGGCCCTCACCCCCAGCCCGCCAGGAGGAGCTCTCCCGACAGCAGGATCGTGCCCCGAGTTCCAGCAGGGCCTCATGGACTATGTAGTGTTTTTACACAGCCCTGCTGGATATCTTGGGGACCACCGGAAGTTGCTGTAATTATGCATTAATTGAAGCAACACTCTTATACCCCAATATTTTAAAAATTTTTGATGACTTATTAACAGTAAAAAATCTTATGAAAAATCTTTCATTGTATTCAGACCCTTTACTTGTTACTTTGTTTGAGCACCTTTAGCAGTGATTACTGGCTGTAGCCTTTTGGGTATGACACAAAAAGTTTTGCATCACTAAATCTAGGGATTTTCTCAAGCTCTGCCAGGTTGGATGGAGACCATCAGTGGACAGGTATTCTTAGGACTTTCAACAGATGTTCCATTGTGTTAAACACTAAGCTCTGACTGGGCCACTCAATGACATTCCCAGCATGGTCTCTAAGCCACTCCTGTGTTGTCTTTGCTTTGTGCTTAGGATCATTATCCTGTTGGAAGATGAACCTTCAGCCCAGTCTGAGGTTTAGAGTGCTGGGGAGCAGGTTTTCATTAAGCATATCATCTTTAATTTGCTCAGTTTAGCTTACAAATCCCTGTTGCTAAAAAGCAACCCCACAGCATGATGCTGCTTCCACCATGTTTTACTATTAGAATAGTATTGCACAAGTGGTGAGCAGTGCGTGGTTTCCTCCAGACATGACGCTAATCTTGGCTTCATCGGGCCCAAGAATTTAATTTCTCACAGTCTGAAGTTCCTTTAGGTTGCTTTTTTTTACAAACTCTAAGCAAGCTTCTCTGTGTCTTTTACTGGGCAGCCCACCCTCCTTGCCACTCTTTCAATAAGCCCAGATTGGTGGAGTGTTCCTGTAATATAGTTCTTCTGGAAGTTTCTCTCATCAAAACGCAGGTTTTCTAAAGCTCAGCCAGAGAGACATTGGGAATCTTTATCACCTTTCTTACCCCCCCCCCTTCCCATGATTGCCAGCTCTAGCTAGAGTTGTGATTGTTCAAAACTTCTTCCATTTAAGAATTATGGATACCACTGTGCTCTTGGGAATCTTTAATGTTGCAGGATTTTTTTGCAGCCTTCTCCAGATCTGTGCCTCAACACAATCTTCTTGTCTCTAAACTCTGCAGGCAATTTTTCCAATCTCATGGTTTGGTTTTTATTCTGATACCCATTGTCATCTGTAGGGCCATATATTAACTGGTATGATCCTTTCCTAATCACGTCCAGCCAATTGAATTGACCACAAGTGGTCTCAATGATGATCAGTAGACTGGGATACACCTGTGCTAAATGTAAAGTGTCATAGCAAAGGGTTTGAATACTTGTGTCAATATGATATTTCAGTTTTATATTTTTAATAAACTTGTAAAAATACCTAAAGTCCTGTTTCCGTTTTGTCATTCTGAGGTATTGAGTGTTGCGTGATGGTTGAATAAAATGTTAATCAAAATGATTTTAGCATAAGGAGCTTTCTGAATGCACGGTACATACAGTACATATTTTTTCAAACTAAATAACCAAAAAATGTCAACAAGTGAAAGATCGCCTTCCAGTCTATCTTCCTGATTTGTTGGGCTAAAAGCTCAACTCTACCATTACCTTATCCAGAAGTGGTGCACACACACACATACAGTGACAGATTGTTCCAGATTGCTTCCCACCCCTTGGTAAAGAATTACCCCCTGGTTTGTATCGTGAATATAGTATCAACCTTTCATAGGTGTTTTTGCTGAAAGGAATTTGACATGTTCACTTTGTCTAGGATTTTGAAAACTTGGATAAAGTCACCCCAAAATGTCCTCAGCTTATCACTGTTTCCTTTCCTTTTTCAGAGTAGACCAATTAACACACCAGCTTGCTCATCTCTGCACAACCGCATAATGTGTACCTGGTTTAAGTTTTAGGTTAAGTTTTAAGTCTGAGGAAAACTGCTGTTCAGATTAAATTTGGCTTCTGAAACCCAATTTTCACTTGTATGTGTTACACAATTTAGGTGAAACAAATCTACTGGAATAATGTATCATTGTGTATGATGGTTCCTGCTGACTGACATGATGTTGTTCCTTTCCATTTTAAAGTAGCTTATACTTAACACACCACTAGTAAAACTGGCTTCCCTTATTCTTTCATGTTTTGTGGCACAGAGGTAATCAAAAATGCATGTGATACGGCATTTCAGCAAGCCGTATGGCACAAGGCATCCACTCTGCTCCCTGTCTCCGACTCATGAAGTAACCGTGAGCAAGTCTCAGAACCCTCTGGTGCTTCAAGTATGTGAACTATTGTTCAGTGCACTGATCTTGTAAATCATTATCAAAAATAATAATAATGATAACTCAATTAACACACTGTATCTTAGCTATAACAAAAACGTCCCATCTCTTATTAACTTACAGGGGGTAAAAGTTTATACCATTGTCTATGGCTATAACTAAGCAAACACGAATATGAATTTAATTTAACTAAAAGCATTACTTTCTAAGATTGGCTCTTGCATTTCAGTCCCCTAATTGGCTATGTAGGCGCGGAGACAATTACTATACTTTACTTTAATATGAGCCAACTTACTTTACTTTTACATTATCTATTGGTTTCAAATCACTAGCATTAATACTGCAAACAAACATTTTAAAAAATGTCATTGGCTGTTTCTTGAAGCAGGCACAGTTTTTTCCCAGGTCTGTCCAGTGTGCTGTTTTTGGTCTGCACATAAACTCTATTGTCTTGATGACTCGACCCATTACCCAGGAATTGCGGGTTGTAGCATCATCTACAGTTAGAACAACGTCCCCTGGTTCAAAATTTCTTCTTGGTGCAAGCCATTTTTGACATTGACAAATACTCTTTAGACCATCTTTTCCAAAACAAATCAGCCTTGTATTGAACTTGCTACCAGCATCTTCAAGTAGTAGTAGTATTGTTAATGTTGTTATTATTACTGTACAGCACACTTCACAATTAAATCTACAGTTTTCACAAAATAGCTGAAAATGTTGCTTACCTTTTTCGTTCTTTTAAAATGACAACATATTATCTGCATTAACTTGTATTTTTCTGTTTTTATGTGTAACCTTTTGCACTTATTTACACTGAAATGCACTTTCCAAGAAGTGAACATTATTCATATGCATCCAAAGTGTTTTCTCTTTGATATCTGTCAAATTCCACAGTTCACTTGCTAGAGACAGTATGGAATCTTGCTTCTGTCTTATCTCAACTAGGTTTTTATGAATTTTGTCTTATTTAAAAAGTGCTTAGCATAAGTATATGCAATGACTGATTTGCAAATATTTTCTTCTGCTGGTTAGTCCAAAATATGAATCAATGCCCAAACCTAAAGATAATGTTTCTTAGCTATGCATTTTTGGCAGGATTAAAATAAGTATAATTCATGCAGTACAGTTACTTTTATTTGTTTGTTTGTTTGTTTATTTGTTTATTATTTATTTAAGCAGACACTCAGGTGGCTTACAAAAATCAAATGCCATACAAAACTTCAGAGTGCTTCTTAAGGCCATGAAAAATCAACAGACAAGTGAGAATAAAATCTTAGGCACAGTACAAGACATTTAGTACTGCAGCGAGTGCCAGGAATAGATGATAAACTAGCAACATATCAGCCAAAACATTGAAAACCGTTGTTAAGGTCAACAGATTATTTAGGTGGTCAGTCTTCAGAAAATGTTACACTATGAATATGCTAATGTAATTGATGTTCAAAGGAAGAAAGCAATATTGTATATGCTCTTAAATTTTTAATGTTGACAACAGCATCAGGACAAATTGTTGTGTTTAAGATAATTTTTAGAAAACATTAACATTTGAAAAACACCCAGCAACATCATCCTGTGTGAATCAATTTTTGATTTAATAAGAAAAGGACTGAAGTTAGTGCACTGAGCTGATGATGCAGGTACCTTCTTTGCAATTGGTACAAAGTCCTTTAGCTGAGCTAATAACGTGTACCACCATTAGTTTCTAAAGCTTCATCATTAGAATTCTTACTGGTATCCATTGCATCACTCCTTTTACATAAATGAACAACAATAAAGGAATGACGCAGCAATAAATTGCTGAAAAGTGTACTTTGGTTTGGATGTAGTTTAAAATAAATCTTTACAATTTGATTTCAATAGGATAGATTGATTTAATTCATGCATTTTTAATACCTGTTACATTACATAAATATATCTTTTTAAGGGCATAATTCATATTATAAAACATCTATCTATCTATCTATCTATCTATCTATCTATCTATCTATCTATCTATCTATCTATCTATCTATCTATCTATCTATCTATCTATCTATCTATCTATCTATCTATCTATCTATCTATCTATCTATCTATCTATCTATCTATCTATCTATCTATCTATCTAAGTCCAGAGTTCCTTCAGCCTTGCACTGGGTGCTTCCATGAAAGTCTCTGAGCCAGTGACCCAGGGAGTGAGTGATATGTGACATTAGCATACAGTGTATCCTCTGTTTACAAGTAGCAAAGCTTTACTTTAGCAAACATAAACAAATTGACAAATAGATTCATAAGGAGACAAATCAAGTGTGTCTTTTTGCATAATGTTTCAAAGAACTTTGTGCTTTCACTTTTTTCTCACACATTTGGTTTTCAAATTAGAGAGAAGCCAAAAAACATGTGTAGAGCAGTGGCTTATTGAATTTGACTTCTATTCATCAGCTACATTATACATCATATGGTTCAAATATGACAAAATAATTCATGTCAAGCTAGTGCCTTTTTATCTTTTTAATTAACCAACCATCTATCTACTCTGGTTTCAACAACCCCAATATGCCCCAAGACATGTGTGGCAGGTTAACTGGCCAGATATATACAATATGTGAGCGTGGGTGGTACAGTGGTTCGCGATGGCTGCCTCATTGCTTCAGGAGACAGTTTTACCCTGAGTTTTTTCTCCATCATGTCAAAGACGTGTGTGTTATGTTTATTGGTGCCTCTGCACTGGCCTCATATGAGTGAGTGTGTTCTTAGTTGCTCTGTGTTATGGCTGGCAACCCAAGCAGGTCAGTTTCTTGCCTTGTGATTGATGCTGCTGAAGTGAGCTTCATTCTCTCATGATCCTGAGTTACATTAAATGAGTTTCATAATAGATTGATTGATAGATGTGTTTCGTAATTAGATATGCATTAAGAGTTTTATATATCTTCAAGAAAACCCAAATAACACATACAGCAAATCAGTGTTTGTGTTATTTCAGAATTGTTTCATGTTTAATATACATTCAAAATGTGAACAAATAAATGAACTGTTTAATTCAAGAAGCAGTGGGACATCTTTTAGCAACACTGAAGAAACCCACACTTTTCATAAAAAACAAAATAATCTGTTTTGACATGTTTACTTATTGTTTCTTACAACATGTTTCAATTGTTCTGGATATACATGAGCAGCCTTGCTGCAGGTGTTCAGATTTTTTATTAATATCCTAAACTCAGTTTCTTCTTTTAAAATCCCTTTCTGGTATATTTGCTGCCATTTTAAGGAATATGTTTAGAACTTGATGTTCTGAAAGAATATATTTAGATAAGACTTCCACTGTTCTCTAATGGCATTACCATACTTTACTGTTGGGTTAAGGTGTTGTGATGGTGAATATTAGGCTTTCATCAAATATGACTTTTTTTTGTTTTAGCCAGAAAGATAGATTTTAGAGTCATCAAACCAGAGAACATTCTTCCAAAACAGGATCATCAAGTGTTTTTTTTTTAATTAATATGAGCAGATGTTATTTATTCAGAAGAGGTTTTGAGTTTTTTCCTGGCTACCCCATAATAAATGTCACTGCTATTCAGGTAGCAGAATTAATTAACAGGCATATTGTTGGTTTCCATTTATATTAATCAGTTTCAAACTGATTTCCTGTGTGTTTATACAAATATGTGTCTTTATATGTACTAAGCCTGTAATCTGTGAAATTTATACAAGCACTTTACCTGAGAACATCTCACAGCACTCTGTGCCTGCGCTCAGTGAAGAGCACCATACTAAAATAAACTGCATTCAATAATTTTGACCCTGTAGTTAGGTTGGACAATGTTATATAACAGGTTGGACAATGGATGGTTGGACAAACATTGACATCAGTTGAAACTAGATACAAAGTACAAACCGGATTCCAAAAAAGTTGGGACACTATACAAATCATGAATAAAAACTGAATGCAATGATGTGGAGGTGCCAACTTCTAATATTTTATTCAGAATAGAACATAAATCGCAGAACAAAAGTTTAAACTGAGAAAATGCATCATTTTAAGGGAAAAATATGTTGATTCAGAATTTCATGGTGTCAACAAATCCCAAAAAAGTTGGGACAAGGCCATTTTCACCACTGTGTGGCATCTCCCCTTCTTCTTACAACACTCAACAGACGTCTGTGGACCGAGGAGACCAGTTTCTCAAGTTTAGAAATAGGAATGCTCTCCCATTCTTGTCTAATACAGGCCTCTAACTGTTCAATCGTCTTGGGCCTTCTTTGTCGCACCTTCCTCTTTATGATGCCCCAAATGTTCTCTATTGGTGAAAGATCTGGACTGCAGACTGGCCATTTCATTCCTTCTCCTACGCAGCCATGATGTTGTGATTGATGCAGAATGTCGTCTGGCATTATCTTGTTGAAAAATGCAGGGTCTTCCCTGAAAGAGATGACGTCTGGATGGGAGCATATGTTGTTCTAGAACCTGAATATATTTTTCTGCATTGATGGTGCCTTTCCAGACATGCAAGCTGCCCATGCCACACGCACTCATGCAACCCCATACCATCAGAGATGCAGGCTTCTGAACTGAGCGTTGATAACAACTTGGGTTGTCCTTGTCCTCTTTGGTCCGGATGACATGGCGTCCCAGATTTCCAAAAGAACTTGAATGTGACTCGTCTGACCACAGAACAGTCTTCCATTTTGCCACACTCCATTTTAAATGATCCCTGGCCCAGTGACAACGCCTGAGCTTGTGGATCTTGCTTAGAAATGGCTTCTTCTTTGCACTGTAGAGTTTCAGCTGGCAACGGAGGATGGCACGGTGGATTGTGTTCACTGACAATGGTTTCTGGAAGTATTCCTGAGCCCATTCTGTGATTTCCTTTACAGTAGCATTCCTGTTTGTGGTGCAGTGTCGTTTAAGGGCCCGGAGATCACGGGCATCCAGTATGGTTTTACGGCCTTGACCCTTACGACAGAGATTGTTCCAGATTCTCTGAATCTTCGGATGATGTTATGCACAGTTGATGATGATAGATGCAAAGTCTTTGCAATTTTTCGCTGGGTAACACCTTTCTGATATTGCTCCACTATCTTTCTGCGCAACATTGTGGGAATTGGTGATCCTCTACCCATCTTGGCTTCTGAGAGACACTGCCACACTGAGAAGCTCTTTTTATACCCAATCATGTTGCCAATTGACCTAATTAGTGTTTATTGGTCTTCCAGCTCTTCATTATGCTCAAATTTACTTTTTCCAGCCTCTTATTGCTACTTGTCCCAACTTTTTTGGGATTTGTTGACACCGTGAAATTTTGAATCAACATATTTTTCCTTTAAAATGATACATTTACTCGGATTAAACGTTTGATCTGTCATCTACGTTCTATTACAAATAAAATATTGACATTTGCCATCTCCACATCATTGCATTCAGTTTTTATTCACAATTTGTTTAGTGTCCCAACTTTTTTGGAATCCGGTTTGTAGATAGATAGATAGATAGATAGATAGATAGATAGATAGATAGATAGATAGATAGATAGATAGATAGATAGATAGATGAGGTCTAAATTTTGTAAGACATCCACAAATCACAGTTGTTTTGCATTTGTTTCAATTGTACACCAGTGAACTCCAAAACATTTAGCAATGATTCTGTAACCCTCTCCAGACCAATGATCGGTTATTCTATGCTCATCGGTGTGGTTAATGTCACACTTATTAAGTTTCATACCTTTAACAGCAGATGGGCTGTCAGGGTTGGTCAAGTGGCCTGGCTCTTTAATTCAGTATGCAGCTATTTTAGCAGCTGGTTACAATTGATATCACTGTTTGGGCCAATGAAGATTCTGATTCTTCATTTTTTGAGGATTAACAAATTAATGTCTACCTTGTTTTCGATTGTATGCATTAGTTGCCACAAAGAATGTATGCATAGAGACTTGAAGGACAAGGATTTCATAGTTAAAATATAACACTGAAAATCTGCGTTCACATAATTTGGGTTTGCATTAAGCTACCTATATTTATGAAACAAATCTGATGCTGAGTGAATATGCATTATTACTATAATAATACAATTACTAGTTGTAAAGCCATCTATAGTTAAAATATGAAATAATACATTTTACAATTCTAACAATGAGTCCAATTCACATTCATGCCACTGAATTTAAATTACTGGTTTGTTGCTTATTCAACATACAAGAATTTCACATTGTGTTATTAGTGCATGTATACCCATCTTTCGTTCCAAGTATGACAGTACTTAAGTAAGAAGTCACCTAAGTTGACAACAACAACATTTATTTATATAGCACATTTTCATATAAATAATGTAGCTCAAAATGCTTTACGTGATGAAGAAAGAGAAAAAAGACAAAGTAAATAAAAAAGAAAAATAAGACAAAACTCATTAACATAGAATAAAAGTAAGGTCTGATGGCCAGGGAGGACAGAAAAACAAAAAAAAAACTCCAGACGGCTGGAGAAAAAATAAAATCTGCAGGGGTTCCAGACCATGAGACCGCCCAGCCCCCTCTGGACATTCTACCTAACATAAATGAAACAGTCCTCATTGTATTTAGGGTTCTCATGGAAGGACTTGATGATGACAGTCACATGGACTTCTGGCCTTTAATCCATCAATGTAGGAACATCACGGTGCTTTGATTAGGTGGTGATGGCGCACGTCGCCACCACAGGAAACTGGAAAAAGAGTAGAAGAGAGAGTAGGGGTTAGTACGGATTTTGGAGCCACCATGAATAGTAATGATAATTAATTGAATATACAGAGCATCAGAATTAAACTGAAATTAAGTTATAAGAAAGCCATGTTAAAGTAATGTGTTTTTAGCAGTTTTTTAAAGTGTTCCACTGTATTAGCCTGGCGAATTCCTATTGGCAGGCTATTCCAGATTTTAGGTGCATAACAGCAGAAGGCCGCCTCATCACTTCTTTTAAGTTTCGCTTTTGGAATTCTAAGCAGACACTTATTTGAGGATCTAAGGTTACGATTTGGAATATAGGGTGTCAGACATTCCGATATGTAAGATGGAGAGAGATTATGTAAGGCTTTGTAAACCATAACCAGTATTTCAAAGTCAATTCTGAATGACACAGGTAACCAGTGTAGTGACATCAAAACTGGAGAGATGTGCTCGGATTTTCTTTTCCTAGTTAGGATTCTAGCAGCTGCATTCTGCACTAGTTGCAAACGATTTATGTCTTTTTTGAGTAGTCCTGAGAGGAGTGCGTTACAGTAATCTAGACGACTGAAAACAAAAGCATGAACTAGTTTCTCAGCATCTTTCAATGATATAAGAGGTCTAACTTTTGCTATATTTCTTAAGTGAAAAAATGCTGTCCTAGTGATCTGATTAATATGTGATTTAAAATTCAGATCAGAGTCAATAGTTACCCCTAAATTCTTTACCTCCGTCTTGACTTTTAATCCTAATGCATCAAGTTTATTTCTAATAACCTCATTAGATCCATTATTGCCAATCACTAAAATTTCTGTTTTCTCTTTATTTAGCTTGAGAAAATTACTATCCATCCATTTAGAAACACAAGTAAGACATTGTGTTAGTGAATTAACAGTGTCTGGGTCATCAGATGCTATTGATAAATACAGCTGTGTGTCATCAGTATAGCTGTGGTAGCTCACGTTGTGCCCCGAGATAATCTGACCTAACGGAAGCATGTAAATTAAAAAGACCAGCAGACCCAGGATAGAGCCTTGTGGAACACCATATCGGATATCATGTGTCTTTGAGTTATAATTACCACAACTAACAAAGAATTTTCTACCTGCCAGGTACTTTTCAAACCAATTTAAGACACTGCCAGAGAGGCCCACCCATTGACTAAGGCGATTTCTAAGAATATTGTGATCAATGGTATCAAATGCGGCACTCAAATCTAAGAGGATGAAAACAGATAAATGGCCTCTGTCTGCATTTACCCGAAGTCATTTACTACTTTAACGAGTTCAGTTTCAGTGCATGTTTATTGAGGTGGTTATTTAACTGCATAATGACTGCCTTCTCTAGAATTTTATTTAATAAAGGCAAGTTAGAAATGGGTCTAAAATTTTCAAAAGCAGAGGAGTCAAGATTATTTTTCTTCAGTAGGGGTTTAACTATAGCAGTCTTAAGACAGTCTGGGAAGACCCCTGTATCTAATGATGAGTTTACTATGTCAAGAATACTATCAATTAGCACGCCTAATACTTCTTTCAAAAAACTTGTTGGTATTGGGTCAAGGACGCATATGGGAGGCATTGACAGCATGTGGAAGTAAATCAGACTCTCTACAGGAAGCTCAAGTATATAGAAGTAGAAAAACTATGCATTGTGTGGCATCTACTGTGTCTCTCTTACGTGAGTTGCGAAAGTCGTATAAAGATTTAATTTTCTATTTTCAAGCCTGCACATTCCAGCTCAAAACTGAAGACTGGTACAAAGAGGACGCAATCCTGCCCTGGGTAATAGTCCTTCACAGGGCACATCCACCCATGTGCACACACACAAGAGAGGTCATCTGAGTCCTACTAGTTAACCTTAATGAGCATCGTTTGGATATGTGTGGAAACCAGAGTATCCAGAGAAAAACCACTGCAGGAATCAGCACACTATACAAACAGAGTGACTGGTGTTGGGCATCAAGGTGAGTCAATTGCACTTGTGAAGCAGCACCACTGTCCCTCTGTGGCACCCAAGCAAAAGTAGCTTTCAAAAGCAAATATCAGTGATTTATAGTATCATGACTGCTTCTTCTAATGTAAGTAGTAATAACATCTAACTTTTGTAAAACAACTGAGGCATAGAGGGAGAATATATTATGTTCCTACATACAAATCGATTAATACCTAGAAAACCTCATCATTTTCCACGCCCTTTTGATCCAGCAGCTCTGGATGTAAACTGGGATGGGATGTCCACAATAAACTTCCAATTCATGTATGTGTCCTCCTCCTTTATGCATCATATCATGTATAATTCATCATCTAAATCAAGGAGATTTAAGCAAGTTTTAGAAGCTAAACATATAAACAATGTTTAACATAATTGTGCTAGATAAAGATCAGCCTAAAAACGTAAGTATCTGTTACATATTGAATTAGAATGCATATTAGAAAATGCAATATCTAAAGATGATAACATCACAGCTTACTTAAACATGCCTTTTTCCCCTCTTAATTCCCATTTACATGGCTCTATTTTTGCAGTCAGAATGAATGTTCTGAATCACTCTTGCTGTTTTAATGGATGCAGTTACTTTAAGCCTCCTGTATATATCATTACCAAAATGAAGGGAAGGAGAATTACTGCAGTTTTTTGGGGAGTCTTTTAAACTCAACTCTCCTGAATTAACACCATGACTGCCGAACTCCATTTCAAAAGCTAATTTAACTTGTATTTAAGATATGTAATTGATAATTTATGGTACCTTAATATTTTTTTGTATATGTTATAAATTCAGGAATGCTAAAAAAAAAAAAAAGTAGCAAAAATGCATATCTTTGATTTATTGGACCAGATTAGTTATACAGCAATTTTTTTCCTTCTGTCTGAAAATCTGTTGACACTGGAGGACACCAGAGGTGCAAATGGCACTGAAGTATTCGGTGAAGCTCTACTGATGCTCTGATTTCTGTCAAAATGCTGAAGGGTCCCCTTTTTCTGTGGTGTGTTGTTACTAACTGTTACCAGCACTGCGTTTGCAGTAGTTAGAGTTACAAATGACTCTTAAACATATTTAGCACACTGCCATCAGAGCACTTCAGAAGTTTTACCAACATCATCACTTTATGCCCCTTTGATCTTGAAGGTAATGTTTTTTTATTCAAAGAATATTACAACAGCACACAGCTTAATCAAACAATAATAGCAAAAGAATATCAATCAAAAGAAAAATAGAGAAGTCAGCCTTCTCTAATTTTTCATTTTATATCCTTTTTACCAATGCCACCTCTCGGAGCATTTTTTAAATTGTGTAAACGTTATTGTATAATGCCTTTTCTTAATGACCTCTGTGAATGTGGAAAAATAATGATAGATTACACTGTATCAGTGTATAATTATTGCTAATTGCCAGATAAACATCCATGACAACAAGCCATACTTCTTCATTTCTTTGATCTCTAAAGCAAACCCTAAGAAATATTTCTGATTTTCCAACTAATATACAAACAGAATTACTGTAATTTGGCAGACATTTCCATTACAGCAGGAACTGATCTCACACAAACAAGGTGGTTGGAATGAAAATGGGCAGCCGGTGCTGCCCTCAGAGCCAGAGCAGAGAAGCACAACCTTAGATAATTTGTAAATAAATATAGAGGCCAACCTTCAGTTATCAACAAATCCGCCCTAAGTACTGTATGTAAACGCATATCAATGGAGATTGTTTCCTCCATTTGAAATATTGTAAATTCCCAGGTTTTCCCAGCTCTCTTGAGAAATCCATTTACCCACTGTCCATGCTATTGACATCTGCACCACATTACTTTTATTATTAGCCTGGAATGTCAACATACCTAGTATTTTCCCAAAAAAGGAATAAAAATGAAAACAACATACAATCAAGCAAAAAGAAAAAAAACTTTAAAAAAGTAAAAGCTATTTTTATTAAAGGCAAATACTTGGGGTGCGACCTGACTTTGTAATATCTTGTATTTGCAATATGTGATAACAATCTAATAATTGTGGATTCTATGCCTGGCAATTACTCTTTGTTTTTTATGAAGGAGAAAAACACTGTTTCCATTTCATTTAGAGAAATATTTTAAAAATTCTATAAAACTGATCATATGTTTCTTAAACAGGGATGTAAAAGCTTATGCATCATTTGTCTTTTTTATGATGGAAGTGTAGTCAGTGCAGAAAGTTACTGCTCTCCATACCTGGTGCCCTTCCTGTTCCCAGATGTGACCATGTCCAAATCACATATCTTGTAATTGCTCCATCTCTGATAGCATCTAAAGGAAAACTTAATAAATAAAACTTTGTTTATCAAGGATGGGTTACTTGATTTATGTATGCTTTCCTCTTTCCTCCAATAATTCAATTAAGTTGCATCTTTGTTTTGCCCTCTGATTAATAATTTCAAAACAGAACATATGCCATTTTACAGTATATAAGGTCAGAGTCCACTTGTCCTATTAACAGCAGCTCTGAAAGCTCATGTAAAATCACTGGTGGAGAGTTTAAGAGCTCCAAATACCTCACAGCCCGTTTTACTCTGGCATAGCGTGTAAGGTTTTGGATTTCAAACCCTGAAGTTGTGGGTTCAGATCCCATACCAGCAAGTCACTTTACCTACCTCATCTCCTATTTGAAAAGCAAAAGAAATCTCAGATGTTGTAAGTTTCCTTGGATAAAGGTGTCTGTCTAATAATAACAAACCAGAGACTTGCTACCCACATCCCATCTGGGAAGCTAAAAGCAAACAAGAAGGGCCACAGGAAGAAGTTCAGCATTCCTTTCCGATGAAGTAAAAATAGGTGAAGGGGGAATGATTTGCTGGCAAACTCTCAAGGGATATGAGATCTAGCTATGAGACTGTTTTGGGTACTGCACTCAGACAAAAAACAGACTGAACTAGAAGTGAGATCGGACAGAGATTCAAGCTCTGTTGGGTCCAAGTCACTTATTATCTGCAATGAGAAATCACTAAAAATGTATTGAAATAAATCCAGCATGTCTGAACTGAAGTCCATCCCTGCTACTACTGATATGTTTCACCAAACACCTTCTAAAGGTCAGTGTGTTTGCAGCAAATATAAGTGCAGAAATATGGTTAATATTGCTCGTTAAGCTATCTATACTACTGTAATACCGTAATTAATTGTTTTATTAGATATATACTCTCTCTATATATATATATACATACATACATACATACATACAATAAATAAATAAACAGAGGATGTCACAAAGAAATATGTCATTTTTTTTTAAACTTTCTTACTTACAGACAAAACTCTTCTATATGTGTTCTTTACGAATGAACAATGAGAGCATGCACGCACATGAAGCATTGCTAAATCACCATAATGTTTATTTAGTTCTTAGCTCATGAATGCCTGGAGGCAGGTATGAGATAATGCACTTACTTATCACTATGTACAGTTGTTTACCAGACTTCAGCATGAGTGTTGTTTTTATTTTATATATATATATATATATATACACACACACGAGTATATATATTAGATACCATGTTGTTAACTGTTATAAAGTTAATGATGGCCAAGGCTAGAATTTCAACATGACTTGCAGTGTCCAGGCAGGGATGGCGAATTAGTAGAAAATGTAAGTATCCTATAAATATTTAGTCCAGAGCTAGACTAAAAAAAAGGAAGGACAGTACAATTGAGGTGGAGAGTGGGCAAGGAGGTTTTGATGACCTATTTCAGTGGGAATTTGCATTACACATCTGCTAGTTTGGAGCTCACACCTATCTACACTCATATGAAAAAGTTTAGGAATCCCTCTCAGCCTGTATAATAATTTACTCTACTTTCAACAAAAAAGATAACAGTGGTATGTCTTTCATTTCCTAGGAACATCTGAGTACTGGGGTGTTTTCCGAACAAAGACTTTTAGTAAAGCAGTATTTAGTTGTATGAAATTAAATCAAATGTGAAAAACTGGCTGTGCAAAAATTTGGATCCCCTTGTAATTTTGCTGATTTGAATGCATGTAACTGCTCGATACTGATTACTTGCAACACCAAACTGGTTGGATTCGCTCGTTAAGCCTTGAACTTCATGGCCAGGTGTGTCCAATCATGAGAAAAGGTATTTAAGGTGGTCAACTGCAAGTTGTGCTTCCCTTTGACTCTCTTCTGAAGAGTGACAGCATGGGATCCTCAAAGCAACTCTCAAAAGATCTGAAAACAAAGATTGTTCAGTATCATGGTTTAGGGGAAGGCTACAAAAAGCTATCTCAGAGGTTTAAACTGTCAGTTTCAACTGTAAGGAATGTAATCAGGAAATGGTAGGCCACAGGCACAGTTGCTGTTAAACCCAGGTCTGGCAGGCCAAGAAAAATACAGGAGCAGCATATGCGCAGGATTGTGAGAATTGTTACAGACAATCCACAGATCACCTCCAAAGACCTGCAAGAACAGCTTGCTGCAAATGGTGTATCTGTACATCATTCTACAATTCAGCACAATTTCCACAAAGAACATCTATATGGCAGGGTGATGAGAAAGAAGCCCTTTCTGCACTCACGCCACAAACAGAGTAGCTTGTTGTATGCAAATTTAATTTTGGAACAAAGTGCTTTGGACTGATGAGACAAAAATGGAGTTTGGTCATAACAAAAAGCGCTTTGCATGGCAGAAGAAGAACACCGCATTCCAAGAAAAACACCTGCTGCCTACTGTCAAATTTGGTGAAGGCTCCATCATGCTGTGGGGCTGTGTGGCTAGTTCAGGGACAGGGGCCCTTGTTAAAGTCAAGGGTCGGATGAATTCAACCCAGTATCAACAAATTCTTCAGGATCATGTTCAAGCATCAGTCACAAAGTTGAAGTTACGCAGGGGTTGGATATTCCAACAAGACAAGGCATTCATGCAGAGGGAGAATTACAATGTTCTGGAATAGCCGTCACAGTCCCCTGACTTGAATATCATCGAAAATCTATGGGAAGATTTGAAGCAGGCTGTCCATGTTCGGCTGCCATCAAATTTAACTGAACTGGAGAGATTTTGTATGGAAGAATGGTCAGAAATACCTCCATCCAGAATCCAGACACTCATCAAAGGCTATAGGAGGCATCCAGAGGCTGTTCTATTCGCAAAAGTATTGATGTAATATCTCTGTTGGGGTGCCCAAATTTATGCACCTGTCTAATTTTGTTATGATGCATAGTGCATATTTTCTGTTAATCCAATAAATTTAACGTCACTGCTGAAATACTACTGTTTCCATGAGGCATGTCATATATTGAAAGGAAGTTGCACTTTGAAAGCTCAGCCAATGATAAACAAAAATCTAAAGAATTAAGAGGGGTTCCCAAACTTTTGTCATGTGACTGTAGTTATGCCCAGTAGGTCTGTGGCGTTCACCTTTTTTGATCTTTTGTATACTTCATATGTCATTCGTTTCTTTGCATCTTATTTTGTATAATAAATACCTTATTTTTTTGTAATATTTAGTTAAACTGGCTTTTTTTTTCTGGACTCAAATATGGTTGCATTGTATAATTTAACCAAATCAGTTACACGTGACAATCTTTGTATAAAAGAAAGCCATAATTTGACTTTCTGTGCCTTGTCCAAAGTCTTTTTGTATATGAAGGCCAGAATTACTTTAAAAGAAAACAATAAAAATGCTACATGACCTTGGACCCTAGATAGAAGAACCTGACATCCCCAAACTGTTTAGTCCAACATCACATAGACAGGTCTCCAGCACATACTTTTCCATCCATTCCTAGGTCACATAAATCAAACCTTTCATATACCCTCTCCAGGATCAAGGCACATCATACATTTTACCAGTTGTTTGAGTCAGTGCAGTAAAACTAAAATAGCACTCAATGTTGCCAGCTGCTTTGCAGTTTCCAGGTCAACACTTATGCTGGTTGCTTAAGTTCCATTACAAGTCCTAACTTGTGTGGTGCTGAAAGCAGTTTAATATAAGAAAACCAACATGTTATCAATATGGTCAAGTAAAGACGGCAGAGAGCATATTTGTGAGCCAACATTATGAATGCATTGCAGTTGCCAACCTAATATTCTTGCTACCTTCATACATTACTTTATAAACAATGCAAACACTGTTTTATATCAGGAAGGGATGTAAGTTAAGTGTCTTCTTCACACTTATGGTAAAAAAATAATAATAATAAAACTAGAATACCAAACAAAGTTTGTGCATCCGTGATTTTTTTTGTGACGTTTTCCCTGAGTGAAATACCAGATAATCGTGATGGCAGCCATCTCACAACCACTGTAGTAGCTCATGTTGAGAACTTATTCTGCATTGTGACCAATCTTTCCTGAGACACTCTATCTGTTCGTTTTTGTGAAGCTCCATCAGTGGACCTTGCTTAAAGTAAAGTCTTGCCTCTTCTCTCTTGCATTTATATCTACTCAACTGTAATTGTGTTCATAGTCAGTTCTTTCAGGACAACTGTCCTATTCTTATACAATCTATAATATCATCTCAGGCTACTCACTATTCCCTTCTTTGCTTATATATACTTCTACCTATAACAGTAACTTGTATTACTATTTATTTTAAAGCATATCCTTCCCTGCATGCTATGATGGTCCTCTGGCAATGATGTTGTATAAAATAATGATTTGCTACTTCATCTATCTTGATGGAATGCTTGTTAGTTTTGAAAGATGTACATTTAGAATTATATTTTCTTCACTACGATCAGGATCAGTCTCTTCAAATGTGTATGAAACTGTTGCTTTATCTGGGTATACAATTGCTCAACATATATAAGATAACCTTTACACACGAGCCTCTTGTCATGTTGCAGGCACATCCTTTGAACTGAGACTAAACAATTCATGTGTACTATGGACTGCCTGGTCTTTAGTTTCCAATATGAAGCAACAGTTTATTATCAGTAACTGTATTTAAAATGTGAAGCACTTAATGTACTAAGACTCTAATGCGGATATGATTTGTATATTTGAGATTATTTATAAAATATGAGTTATGACAAGTACTGTATAGTTTTAGGCATGTAACTCAGAGAGAAGTCTACATACTGGATTAAAACACAATATAAGTGAACACATCAGTAATACTATTTTATATTATTATTAATAATATTTTGCTAATGCATTTTCAATTGAATCACATTGCAGACTTTGCTATACATTGCAGACCACCCTTTCTGATACTTTTGTGATTTTTGCTATATTTTAATACATTGTTACTCTGTTGATCATGACCCTGGTTACATATTGTTATGTGCAATGATAAGTTATCCATCAATCCACATATTCCATGAAAGACGCAGGGGAAGCTGAGCAAAGCGCATCAAACACAAACCCAGAACAAATCCTGGCTGGAATTCAAGACGTTTGCAGGGAGTGCTGACTCTCATACTTACACTCCTATTCCTGTCCATTGGGGCAGTCCTTTTAAATTGTACCTTGAGTAGTGGTAATGGTCCCAATGTGTTTGGCAAGCAGAGTGAAATAAATTACAGACACTGGGACATACTTTGTCATATTACACATTTGCAACATAGTCAGCTAAGAGCAGAAACAATCTGCTGCAAACTGACAACCTTCTGGTTCTGAACCCAAAAAACTTTCAATCAATCAGGCAATCCTTTTATGTACTGCCTTTCTGGATAAAGCTGGATTTTATTAGACTTTTCAGAATAATCAAGTTGAATGAATTGTCATTTGGATTATTGGACAAATTCACATTTTGTTGCATGTCAGGTGAAAGACAAATAAGCTAACTGATGGCATAGGGTTAATCATTTCTTTTTATATAAGGTACAAACATACTTTTAAATGCTAAATATTAATCAATTCCTTTTAATCAGTACAGAGTAACAGGGATTGTGGAAGAGAGGTGAAAAAGAGAGTGCAGGCAGGGTGGAATGGGTGGAGAAGAGTGTCAGGAGTAATTTGTTACAGACGGATATCAGCAAGAGTGAAAGGGAAGGTCTACAGGACGGTAGTGAGACCAGCTATGTCATATAGGTTGGAGACGGTAGCACTGACCGAAAAACAGGAGACAGAGCTGGAGGTGGCAGAGTTAAAGATGCTAAGATTTGCACTGGGTGTGACGAGGATGGATAAGATTAGAACAAGTACATGGGACGGTTGGGAGGCAAAGTCAGAGAGACAAGATTGCGTTGGTTTGGCCATGTGCAGAGGAGAGATGCTGAGTATATTGGGAGAAGGATGCTAAGGATAGAGCTACTGGGCAAGAGGAAAAGAAGAGGTTTATGGATGTGGTGAGAGAAGACATGCAGGTGATGGGTGTAACAGAGCAAGATACAAAGGACAGAAAGATATGGAAAGTGATGATCCGCTGTGGCGACCCCTAATGGGACCAGCCGAAATAAAAAGAAGAATCACTTCCTTTTAATCAGTTTTAATGTTTCAAATGATCACAATGGGCGGCACGGTGGCGCAGTGGTAGCGCTGCTGCCTCGCAGTTAGGAGACCCGGGTTCACTTCCTGGGTCTTCCCTGCGTGGAGTTTGCATGTTCTCCCCGTGTCTGTGTGGGTTTCCTCCAGGTATTCCGGTTTCCTCCCACAGTCCAAAGACATGCAGGTTAGGTGGACTGGCGATTCTAAATTGTGGTTGTGTGTGTCCTGCGGTTGGTTGGTTCCTGCCTTGTGCCCTGTTTTAGCTGGGATTGGCTCCAGCAGACCCCCGTGACCCTGCGTTCAGATTCAGCGGGTTGGAAAATGGATGGATGATCAAAATCCTTACTTTTGTCAATTTCAGTTATATAAGGTTATTCAGAAAACTAGGCACTTTATAGTAGGCTTGTTGCACTTTATTGAACAACCTGGAACAGCAGAATTTCTTACTTCTGAAATGAGGCACTCAGTTAATCATAAGTACTTATTATTTGGTATTTTTGTAATAAATAATTTATTTGGCCTAACTGCTTGTGATTGATTCATCTCTTTCTTGCTTGTATTACAGAGAATTAACAAAGCTTTCTCATCAGAATACAATTGTGCAGCTGCGGGAAAGTTTCAGACAAAAGATGCTTGAAGGACATAACTTAAGGACAAAGGTACAGTGCTTCAAGGCACTCTACTTTCATTCCTTTCTATGGCCACACTAAACCACTTGACTTTTTGCAACCAAATCATTCCTCCTTGAAACTAGCCCTGACTTGCACTTCTCTTTAATAGCTTTGTTAATAAACAGGAGTAATATATAAGCAAATCAATCAATCAATCAATAAAAACCCAAATGTCTTCTGCATTTCGGAAAGGTTTTTTCCCAGTGATAATGTTTAGGTCACAAAGACAGCAAAATCAGATTTTAGACATTTCAAGATGATAAAATGTGCCATTCTTTTTTAATTACACAGACCTGCCACTACATTTCAGTTTACCTGGCAAATTGAAAAGTACAATTAAATGGCAAGATAATTAGTACTGAATGGCAAATACTCCTAATTATTACTGATACCTTCACATCTTCAGTTAACCTTATAGGCTAAAGGTAAAATAGAAGATAAAGGAAGGGAAAAATCTGTAAATTCAGCCTCCCGAGGATCACTGGTCAAAAAAATTCATAGAATGCCTAATATTTGTATCTTCACGGCCCTTGTGTTTTATAATCATAAATGCCAGCTGTTCCAGTCCTTTGTAAGTTTGAAATTGTTAGTAAATTCTGCAAGTGGCTTGCATTCCAGTGAACTCAGTTTACTATCCATAATCTTGAGTTGAGAAGGTTTTGACAAATTCAGCTCATATTTCTATTTATACTATACATGGAAATGAATTTGTACTTACTGGAGATGAAGTCCTTTATAATGCGCAGATCCCTAGAAAACAAATAAACCAAACATTCATTTGACATTATGTATTATATTATTTCCATATGATTATTAATGATTAAAATAACCTGTGTATACAAATGTAAGGCATTTATTGCATTTCAATTTATTATTGATAATAATAATAATAATAAATATAATAATAATTCTTAATTGCTTTACTCTCTACTCAAATGGGGAGTTACATCAACCAGCACTAATGTACAGCATCCACCAGCATGATGTGATGTCAGACATTTTTGCGCCAGTATGCTCACCACATATGAGCTATTAGGTGGTGAAGTGGGGAGAGTGATAGCCAATGAGAGACAGGGAATAATAAGGGGGCAGAATGACCAGGCTATGATGGTCAATTTAGCCAGGACATCAGGATACACCCTACTCTTTATGAAAGATGGCCAGGGATCTTTAATGACCACAGGGAGTCAGAACCTCAGTTTTACATCTCATCCAAAGGACAGCATCATATTTACAGCACAGTCTCACCATCTCTGCATTGGGTAATTGGAATCCACATTCAGACCACAGCGTAAGCACCAACTGCTGGCCTCACCAATGCCTCTTCCAACAGCAGCACAAGCTTTTTCCTAGATGGTCTTATTTCAGTACTGGCCGGGTCCGAACATGCTTAGCTTCAAGTGGATGACCTCTTCTGAAGTGCATGTGGTATGGCTGCTGAATATTATATTATTATATAAAGAAACACAGAGTATGTTAGTTGATTGTTATTTTAAAATTAAACCGTAAATAAATAAAATTGCATGAAACCATAATAGTTTTTTTTCTCCTAACAGTTTGACGAAGAATTAGAAGAAGAGAGAAAGCATCACTTTATAGAAATGCAAAAGGCTGAACTAAAAGTGAGAGAAGATGCTAATACTGAATTAGTCATTCAGCGAGAAAAGTTTCAGGAGTTAATCCAAAAATACCAGAAGGAACATGAAGAACTCAAGAGCAAGGTACTGGTACTTAGTGAGCCGTATTCACACTGTACCCTTCTCATGAATTAGCCATAGCATAAAGAGACAAGAGGCTTCCTATTTAACCAACGTGTATCCTCTTCTTGCAGGCAATCATTATCTGTACCTTTAGCACATAGTCAAGCCTGGGTTTTCAAAAGCCAGTAAAAAATCCATTGTTTAAAAAAAAGAAAGACAAATCCCATAAAAAATTCAAAGACAAGTATTTTTGTCTATGGCTTGAAGGAATATTTGAAAAATAAACACACAGACCAAGTATCCTGAGTATTTGATGTTCTGCTCTGAACAACATTTTGTTCCTTTTACATTTTATCATAAGAATTTTTATGCCTCAAAAGACATTTTTCTAACTCTGATTTTTTTTTTTTCCCCACTTGGTTAACTGCGTATCGCTACAGTCAGAGAGCAATACATTTTATTAGATAAGCAAACCAATGACAGAAAACACTTTGTAATGAAGTGACTCATTTAATAGGCTGTCTAAAGCAGGAGATGGCCACACGTTGTTGACAGCCTGCTCTATTTCTCAGTCATCTGTCTAAAACTTTGCTGCTTGGCTTCCATTTGAACAATAAACATTAATGATTATTGTAAGAAAGTATTCTGCTTTACTTAACCAAGCTTTATTTAAACATTACGTTCTTTGAACAAATGTCATTTAATCATGGAGATTAAAGCTGATATATAACTTCATGTGATTTATACAAAGTATACAGAAAAAATAAATAAATGCCTTCCTTGTACCAGTAACATTTCAATAGCATCGTTTTAGATTTCCATCCCATTGTGTATTGATTATTTATTCAATGTCTCAATAGAAATGACCCATTTTAATTCATGTTTATTGATTAGGTGCCCTCACTTATTCAAAAAGCCACGATGGATCTACAAGCAGAAATTAAATGTTTGGAGAGCAAGCTGATGGATTTGCATAATACTAGGAGAGAGAAAGAAAGTAAAAAGGATCAAGAAATGAATCATTTGATGAAGCAGGTCTCTGATTTAGAAAGCCAGCTGTCACAGGAGAACAAAAATACTGAGAATCTGACAGCTCAAATGAAGCAAGAACTACAACAAAGTTCTTTAAAAATAAAGGAACTAACCATGGAGCTCGATCAGTTAACACAGGAGTCATGTCAACTGCAGCAAGAGGTCAGTCCTGGGAAGCAGACACAGGTGGACTGTCAGCACGTGACAAAAAAACTGCTATCCCTAGTCTCAGAGCCACCACTACGCCATTACAGGCTCACATGAAGGCCGAACCTCTCCCATTATCAATGGGCACAACATAAGAACATTGTCTTGAAGGGGTTTTATTCCATTTATTATTCCATTATTCCATTAGGTCACACTCACTTGCACGGCCAATTTTGAGTCTTAGAATAACCTAATCTGCCTCCACGTTTTTGGAAATGGAAAGGAAGTTGGAACTCCCACAAATATAGACATCCCATTCATCCATTTTTTCCAAAACCATCTCTTCTAATACATGGTCATAGAAGGTAGAAAGAAAGAAGGGTCCTTATATAGCCATTACTGTATATTATATTATATTATATTCATGAAGGGCTACAGTCTATCCCAGAAACACTGCCAGAAAGGCGGGGACCAGCCTTAACTTGAAATCTGACTATTACAGACTAGACTAGACTATATTAGAGAAGGGCAGCTGGGTAAAGCAGTAGGTAGCAGCATGGATTTGAATCCTGTATCACGTGGAATTTGCATGATCTCCCTGTGACTGAATAGATTTTCCACCTGCATCCTCACAGATGCTAATTCCAAAAAGTACCCTATATGGGTGAGTATGTGTGAGTGAGCCTAGTAGTAGGTTTCAGCTTGTGCCCAATGTAGTCAGAATAAATAATGGCTACCCTCAACTAAATTAATGAGTTGGATGAATACCGGTATTATATTATATTATATTATATTATATTATATTATATTATATTATAGAAACCATTTAAAACAGTTCAAGGTTGTGACGGCAAGAGCTTACACCTGCTGCATCAAATGCATAACAACAACATCCCTGTATCAAACTACTGTCCATATTATATTATACTAGGCGGAAAATCCCCCTGGCAACTTCCACGCCCAACCCCCAGTTGCGTTCTGAAGAGGGGGGCTGAACACACCCCAAGGAGACGCAGTTGCTCCTCTGAAACCCCCTCTTAAGAGGTGATTCAATGGGAAACAAATACAGTTTTTTTTTACCTCCTCTTTGCTCGATCAGCTGCTGGCTTGCTGCTGCCGTGCTGCATGATCTACATCTCATGCTGCGCTTCGAAAATTTGAAAACCTGTACAGTACAGCAGCTGTCCTACTCTTTGTGTTTTATTTCTGGCCCCAGGCGTGGTTAAATCTCTTGGCACTCTTGGTTAAGTCTCATCTCGCAGGATGTGGGTTCTTGATATTTTTTAGTTTTTAATTTAAAAACAGAATAAGAATCTAAAAATCTAACAAAATCACATTAAAGTTATACAGTATATACAAACGTATATATATGTAGGTTTTAAAATAAGTCAGATTTAAAACATGACAGAAGACGTGACATAAAATCATTGCACTTTTAGGCTTAGTATTTTATATATAGAGATTATATTATATTATATAGGTACAGATACACTACATTTTTTAAAATATATTCATAAAATGTTCTGACTGCATTTCAAAGCACTCACTATGAATCATATCCTAAGAAGGACTATATACCTTGTCAAAAATCAGATAGATGAAAAAATTCCAATTAGTGATTTGGTTAAATGTAAATATTTTAAAATTCTCTTCATATTTTACTTTTATGGTATGTGCATTTAAGTTCCAATCCAATTCTGCACTCAACAGCTGCAACAGTATGATCAAAATTAAAGAAAAAGTATGTTTTTGGAATTTTCAGTTACAGTTGATTTACTGTTTACAGTGTTATCATTTTATCAACTATCCATTCGTCCACCCAGCCATTTCCCAGTGCCCAATGTTGTATAATTTTTAGTTATTTATATAAAATATTTATTTTATGAAAATACTATCAAGGGAATAAATAACATCTGTGACAGACAGGGGGCGCTGTCATCCTCTTGAACCTTCAGATCAGACGGCAGACACCCGATAAAAGTCCAAATCTTTATTTTATTATAATAATAATGTGCACAAAGCACCCTCCACTCCACTATACTCATAAATCAATACAATAATCCTCCTCTCCCAGACGTGTTGTTCCCTTTCTCCCAACTCAGCTCACCCGTCTGGGATTTCCCACAGTCCTTTATAGTCCTTGACCTGGAAGTGCTTCTGATCCCGCAGTCCATGTGATTATCCAACACTTCCGGGTCAGGTGAAAACTACTTTTCTTCAACCCGGAAGTACGTCATTTCTTCTTTCCCCGTGACTGTGACGTACTTTCTGGCTCTATTGAAAACATAAGTCTCTGGGCCTTCCTGCAGCGTCCCCGACGTTATCCAGCAGGGCTGTGCATTAAAACTCCACATACCATGATGCCCTGCTGGAATTCGGGGCATCTCCACGTCGCAGGGAGGGCTCCATCTGGCGGCTTGGTGGTATTGGCCGGGGTGGACTGCCAGCCATATATCACACATTGTAACAATGTAATTTATAACAAATATTTGTGTTTTCTATAGCAAAATCCAATGCAGGGCAGGAGTTTTAAAGCAGGAATACGGCATAAAATAAATTCAACAGCAACATACCAGACTTCACCATTTATTCTGCGGTGTTTTTTCATCTGATCACTTTAAGTTCAGCTGTGCATTTTGCAAACAGTTCACCTCTGTCCATCAGTATCTCATGACTGAATTTTGCCTGCCATATTTCCACTTTTTCCCCATCAGTGTAAAAGTAAAGGGTTTATTAAAAGACTGCTTTGAAATTGTTTGATTTAGGAGAAAAACATGAGATATTTGCATTCAGCTAACAAGTTTTTCATATTAAACAAAACACATTTTAACCCTTTATAGATATCATCCTTTCAGACTCTACACTTTGTTTCATTACAGTGAAAAATCCAGGAGAGATGTAATAATTCATGCTACTGCTGTTCTGTATAACATTTCTTAATGTGTTTCTGTGGCTGACATTAAAGCTTTTCAAATTAAACAAAAGCATCAATTGAAATAATATTTAGTACTTCCTAGATAATGCTTTGGCTACCTGCTTTTAGCTGCAGTGCAGCTGCGCCATGGTACTAAAATGTGGAAATATTACTTTATAAAATTATCTAATGATTAAATTATACTTAATGTTTACTTTCTGTTGGCAGAACACACTGCTCCAAGAGACAGTTCGCAGGGAGTGTGAAGAACGCTATGAACTGACAGAGGCTTTAAGCCAGGCCCGAGAGCAGCTACTGGAGCTAAAAAAGCGAAGCGGGGGTCTGCAGCTTTCACAGCGCTCTTCCAGTCAAAGTGTTCGCATTGAGTCACCTTCACCTTCTGCCAGCCAAGGACATAAAAGCATGAACACACAGAGGTCCGGGTTAGCAGTAAAGCATGGCCTCTTGACAAGACTGGCTGGAAGCCCCGATGGGCAGCCGGGCAGCAGCAGCACCAGTGCACTACCTGCAATCCCCTTGCCACGCCCATCAAAGGACAGGCTGTTCTCCATCAGTGAGTCCAAGCACAGGATTGCAGCTGTGGTAAGAAGCAGAGAGAACAAGATGTGATTCACCACAACTCCTGCCTAAAATGATTCTTCCTTTCAAGAAAGTTTCCAGCTCATTTATTTGAACTTCTTTTTTTTTTCATATTTCCATATGGAATAGACAGCTATAATTTGAAGACTGCTGCTTGTGAAACCGTTAATTCCCACACATGGCACATAGCGGTTTTTCTAATGCAAGCTTTAAAGTACAAGCATCCATCTTACATCAATATTATTATTTTCTCTACAAATTTTATTTCCTGAACATGTCAATAGGCACACCGGAGTCTTATTTAGACAAGGTGTGAAAAATGGTGGACAGAGATGTGCTAACACTGTACAACATACCTGTTGTGCAGTAATGAAGAAGATTTTTCTAGCCTTGGGGAGAGAAAGTCAACACCAGGCAGAAACTTGGGAAATCTAGAGCCAGTTCATTTCTGTGGATATACAGTAAGGTACTGTAGATGAGTGAGCTTACTTCGACTGATGGTTGACCACGGTGGGCTCTACAAAGCAATTCTGCATAGGATTTCAAAGAATCATACTAATAATAGTAATACATTTTATGTGCAATTGTCAGTAAATAACACTGGATAAGAGCTAATATCAGAATAACAACATACCAAATAATATGAAAAAATAAGTGAAACACGGGAAGTAAATACGAATCCTGCTACTGACACTGTGTGTCCAAGAGCAAGTCACATCACCTGCCTGTGTTCCAATTGGAAAAATTAAAGAAATCAATTGTACCTCAAATGTAAATCACCTTGGATAAAAGTGTCCGCCAAATAAGTCAATGTAAATAAAAATACACAATAATGGGAGATAGCACTGCTGTGGCCTCATGGATCCAGTGTCCTCTTTTTGAAATCTGCACCTGGTCCTTGTTTGTGTGAAGTTTAGCACGTTCCGCCTCTGTCAGCTTTGTTTTTTTGGAGGGGTTTCCTCTCACATCTGTCAATTCAAATTTGCCCCCTGGGTGTTTTTGTGTGAATGTCCTGGCACTCCATTGAGGGTCAGCTTTGTGCCCATTGTTGTTGTGCCACCTGTGACACTGCACTGGATTAAGCACTTACAGGAATGTTCTGTTATTTTAGAAGACAGGCAACAAAGAAAAGGATCAGTCAAGGTACAAAGAAAAGGAATATTTGGAAAACAAATAGGTGCCACAGGGACAACCACAGCCCTTATATGGAAAAATAATTACACTGATAAATGATACTGTTCTCAAATTAGAAGCTACAGGTAGACGTAGATAAAGGCCAACCCTGAATGATGTCACAACACAGGTAAGGTAGCCCATGAAAAAAGTGACACTGGGTTTAAAAAAGATTATTATATCACGAATCCTGGATTTCTTTTGTTTGTTGTGTTGCGCTTTGCTTTGAATTTGAAACAAAATAGTTACTAGCAATTTCTCTTCATGCTACTGAACATCCCTACACAATACAAGCTAAATAAAAGTTAAACAACACAACACATGACCCCATCAAAATTGTATAGAATGTAATATTTAAGACCATTCATAAATTAAAGCAGTAAGAACTAAAATATTACTTTGTAACAGTGGAAACATTTCAGAGAAGTTCTATACCTAATAACAGCCAGCAGACCTGTGTAGGTCTTTTTTTAACGTGTCTTAAAACACACCGATGTTTACTAATACATTGTATGTTGTTTTCTCCCATCATACATCATTGTAGAGCAGCATTTCCCCATCCTGGTTTTACCGACTTGCTGTACTGAGTCTGTATCATTGTCACTACCCTACAATTGGTTAGATTTCTAAGTTATTCCCATAATGTGATGGAGATCAGCCCCTGATATCTACCTCGATTGGACAAAACATGTAATTGTACACTGAGAGTTGTTTTAATGATAAACTGACCAAAGCTTTGACAGCACATTGAGCAACAAGTTGCTGAGGTTAAGCAGATTGCCTAATCCTCATATTGGGATTTTCACATCTTTCCCTGAAAAGTGTGTTTGCCTCCTGGGTCCTCAACTAGTTATGCATGCATGAGAAATAACGTTGCTGGCAATGCCTCTTGAAAGTGAGGGTTACATGTAAATGGCAATTCAGAGTACGGCACATTTGATCTGTTCACTTAGGTCTGTTACGGCAGGGGTTTCCCAGTTCAATTCTGGGCTACCCTTTGGCTGCAGATCCCAACCAATATCACGATCAGTAAGTCATTTGTTTGCCTTTAATTAATCACTTTGTTTAATTAGCTGACCTTATTTTACTTTCAGTAAAGTGCAGTAGAGTGAGGTTTACATTTTTAAGAATTTTTTGCCATAGCTTTAAATGCTTAACTCTGTTTTGCCGTTTTCTTTTGAATTAATTTTTTTTCTATGGAGTTTGCTCCCTTAATTGTATCTAAATGCTTACAATTAATTATCAGCAGAGTGGACAAAAACAAAAGACAGTGTACAATAGGTTAATATTGAAGAGGTCATTTATATATTGTACTATATTAATAGGCCGATAATGACTAAGGATAGTCCATGAAAGACTGCGTGATAAATTGTGTCACCCATCCCAATTACATGGACAACAAAAATACGCAAGAAAAATAACAAGAATAGACAGCAATAAACAACAGAGACTCGCCAACATACCTATACAGTATACTTAACTTACAGACACCCCACAATATAACATATATTTAACCTAACAGACAATAGCAGAAGTTAAAATTACCTAATAAACTTTAAATTAGGTCTAATCATGAGATGAAAATTTTATGAAATCTACTAGCTCTGCACCATATATTTTGGTACCACTTGCCAGAGGGTAGAAGGACAAACAGTCCATTGTGGGTGTGAGGGTGGTCTCTGATAATGATGGAGGCCCTGTTTTGGCAGCATTTGTTCCTGAGTTTTTGTATGGGTGGGAGAGATGTCTCAAAGATATTCTTAGCTGCTCTCACCTCTCTCTCCCTGGAGGGACATCCGGTCTGTGGAATTACAGTCCCCATACCAGACAGAGATGCAGTTGGTCATTACACTGTCTACACTGCCTCTCTAGAAAGTGGTGACTGTGGGAGGGGGGATGTTAACTCTTCTCTTGTGCTATAGGAAGTGTAATCACTTCTCTCCACTCTTGACTAGGAAGGAGGTGTGGTGATTCCAGGAGAATTCCTATGCTACCTTCACTCCCAGGAACTTTGCACTCCTGACTGGTTCCGCAGAAGATTCGTTCATAGACAGGGGAAGGTGGGTGACATGGTTGTTCCTGATCATTCAGGGTCAGGTTATTGTTCTTACACCAGTCCACTAGTTGTTTGATCTCCTTTCTATAAGCTGTCTCATCATCACCACTGATGAGGCCAATCATTGTTGTGTTGTCTGCAAACTCAATGATGAGGTTTGTGCTGTACCTACCACAACAGTGCGGAATCATTAGGGTGAAAAGTAGTGGACTCAAGAAACAGCCTTGAGGGACACCAATGTTTAGGAGGATGCTATTTCATGTTCATACTGTGTTTAAAATTTTCATATAGCAATAACTAAAAATGAACTGAGTAACTCCTTCTTGATTACACAAGAAAGAACTTTGGCTGTATGAGACCACAGTTGGGGTGATGTGGTACAAATTAACATTTTATTGTACTCTAATTCCATTTCCCAGTAAAGAAGTAATGTCACAAGTTACAGTAGATATTCTTGTAATCACATTGCAGTTGCCAACTTAACTGAAATTCTGTTACTTGTGTCACACATATGTTTCTAAGGAAATGATATGTCAGTATTGTAAATGTCTTGCTTGGTAGGCATTCCATTTCACATAACATTCAAGCAGATGATTGTGGCTACCCAATCTGTGCCCCCTGTCTGATTTGCACTGCACAGGCACACTCTTTTCTTGCGAGTTTATAGTAAAGGGAATTTTACAAAGTTGTCAGATCTGTACCAGAGACGTGTGCCATTTAAATGACATTACATCTGGATTCTCAATTACGGTCCTGGAGGGCTGCAGTGGCCGCAGGTTTTCATCCCAACCAATTTCGGAATTTGAAGCAAAGCATAGCAGATAATGAAACTTCTTATGTAATTATATGGTGTGTTAGTGCTTTAATTCTTCCAAGATCACATTCTAGATTTTTTATTTTCTGAGACATCATGTTTTGTACCTCTTGATCCTTCCCTTCTCTCTCATTTATTTCTCAGAATTTTATTCACACCGGTACTTCATGTTGCATGCATTCAGGTTTAAATGGAAGCACGATAGATGGAGAGCTGTTGTTTCTTTTGTCACTTGCAACTCATTATTAACTGATGGCTGGTTAAGAAAATGGATAATTACAACTCAAGTGCAGCAGTTTAAAACTAAAACAGGCAATTAAAGGTTCTGAATTGTAACAAACAAATTAACTAAACCTAATCCATAACAAACATATAACTTTAGTACTAAACTAGCTGTGCTACCCGTCTAAGGGAGGCTAAAATCTAAATAATCAATGCAGACCTCAGCGTTAACGTTTGCAGTGCACAATGTTATACATTTGTCTCTGTTATATGCCATTTGGTATGGGATTTGTAACAGCAGTGTTCATGTGTGTGATGCACCATCTACAAGAACGACAAATACAATGCATTTTAATTACTAAAAATGTTCATGACAGACACACAAGACACTTATTTTTTTACTAAGGTGGGTTCTAAAAAGAAATTGGTTAAAGCAAAAATAATTGAGGAGCCCTGCAATACATGATAATTCATTTTGCTTTAGGATTGTACAGAGGTCCCCTTTGTCTTTATTAAGAATTAAATATTCTTACTTGAACTCTGAAAGGTAACAACTTTCCAGTTTTACAGTGCATGAAAAAAATTTCATTAATGCAGACAATTTAACTCCACTTTAAGGAAGATGGAGCAAACTGAACCGCAGTGTGCGTTCAGAAACTTTTAGAATTAAACGTATGAGAGCTACGTTAATGATTGTATTCATTGTGATGCACAGCCTCGTGATCAAAGAGGCAACAAATAAAAATGCTATAAGCACCATGTTGCCATTAAATGTAACATCATATCGTGTCAAACTTTTCAATTTTTTCTTCACCTCTCTTTAACATCCCGTGAAGATGTGTCTTTATTTGTTAAGAGAATGTAAAATGCTTCCTTCTTGGTCGTCATGTGCCGTTCTGTTCGTGTGAAGAGCTCTGAGGAAGGACAGAGAGACAGGGTGTATCGATCGTGTTATACTGAACAATGCTGGCCCTACTGGATCAATAAGTGCTAGTCAATACACTAGCAATAATCTTACTGTTTAGTACGTGTTCAAATGGTTAAGTCGGTTTTATTTTCAATCTTTTTTTGAACTAAAGGCCTCTACTTGCTGGTTCATGTGTTTGAAGTGGCACAGTGCTAATGTAAATCATGTAGCTTACTTGTTTAGCTGGTGATTTTACGTTCACTGTAATTGGTTTTATTTCCTCCTCATTAAAATAATGAAAGGACACTTGGGTGTCGTCAGAACATGTTTGCATTGGTTCGAGACAGTAACATAAAAGTGATTGGTAATGTGATTACTTTTTTTCAGGAAGAAACGAGTAAAGTAATCCCTTTACAATTTGAGAGAAGCAAGTAGTAATTTGTAATGGATTACTTTCTTTGAGCAGCTATCCCAGCTCCGCGCCACACGTTCCTGCTTCTGCTGTGTATCAGAGACACTTTGGTGAAAAACACATTGGGATCTTTAAGGTGCAATTTTCGGTCTAGACAACACCTCTTCTTTGCTTGCTTTAAATTCTTGCCCCGCTCTTCAAGGAGAGCAGCAAGATCAACAGAACCCCGCTCACGTGTTTAAACTGCTATGCCCCACCGTAAGATTACAATGAGACAAGCGCTTCATTAAAGGGATTAGAAGGTCCTGTCATTTAACTGAAGGATTTATCTCTGGAAAAAAATCTGCACTGTGAAAGTGACAGGTGAATGTGTCCTGTTTTTAATCAAAAGATGACCTTGTGAAAGCATTTGGGGAATCTTTGCACACCAGTGACATTGTAAGCATCCGCAGAGATAAAGATTGTATCTTTGGCCCTGTTTAGAGAGAATGGATTTATCTGGCCTTCATGTGATAGTGGGCTGTAATTGTATAAGTATGAGTCGCTGCTTTCACTTCTGCCTTTGGATGATAACACCAAACACATCTGATCTAATGGGCGATTGTTTTTACAGGGAATAAAGTGACCTTGCTCATCTTCACTAGACAAAGCAGCCCCCTCATTTTAATCCTGTCGCAACAAAAGGGTTTTGGGGTGGAATGCTGGCGATGGGCTTGTGATTATATCACTCACTTGTTAACTCCCGCCACTTGCCCTTTCCCTGCTATGGTAAGCTGTGGTCCATTCGCAGCCCTAAAAAGCATAAAGGAGGTTTTGACATTGGAGATATGGAAATTGTTTTAGACACGGTGCTTCCTTTCTGTAGATATCCCTAAAAGCAACCCTCCTTGTCTAATCACTTGTTCATGAAATACAATAAAAAAAAGTGCATCCTGGGCTAGATGAGTATACAGTTTGAGAACCTAAAGGTTGCATCTCTGCTGTTTGCTGCTAGTGCCATCCTCTTGGTTTCATCAGACTGCAATCTCTGGCATGCACTGGAATGAATATGATGTGACTGGGCACCTCCAAACCTGAGATCTTCTCTTGGAAAATAATAATTCTTTACATTTATATAGCATTTTTCTCACTAGCACTTTTCATGGTGAATAGGGAGCCAGTTCAACCACCACTTTAAGGAAGATGGAGGAAACTGAACTGCAGTGTGCGTTCAGAAACTTTCAGAATTAAACGTATGAGAGCTACGTTAATGATTGTATTCATTGTGATGCACAGCCTCGTGATCAAAGAGGCAACAAAAATACTTCCAGTCAAATAAAAATGCTATAAGCACCATGTTGTCATAAAATGTAACATCATATCGTGTCAAACTTTTCAATTTTTTCCTCACCTCTCTTTAACATCCCATGAAGATGTGTCTTTATTTGTTAAGAGAATGTAAAATGCTTCCTTCTTGGTCGTCATGTGCCGTTCTGTTCGTGTGAAGAGCTCTGAGGAAGGACAGACAGACAGGGTGTATCGATCGTGTTATACTGAACAATGCTGGCCCCACCGGATCAATAAGTGCTCTATCAGCTAATCATTACACTAGCAATAATCTTACTGTTTAGTACGTGTTCAAATGGTTAAGTCGGTTTTATTTTCAATCTTTTTGTGAACTAAAGGCCTCTACACTACACTGCCACTATTGTGCAGCATCCACCAGTATGATGCGATATATCAGCTGTTTTTGTGCCAGTAAATTCACCACACATGGGCTATTAGGTGGTGAAGTGGTGAGAGTGAGATAGCCAATTAGTGACACAGAATGATTATGAGACCAAAATGAGAGTGGTGTTTACAGTATGAATGATGAAAGAGGGGATCATGAGACTGACAGGCAAAGCAGCAATTTTGTGGCTTTTGTATCAGACTATGGAGGTGAAGTGGGAGTCCCCATACCGAGCGTTCAGTTTACTTCTCCACCTACATCCCTACCTACGGTCATGAGGTCTTGACAGTGATTGAAATAATGAGATTGTGAGTGCAAGCGGCCAAAATGAGGTTCTAGTGCAGAGTTGCTGTGATTGGAGCTCAGTAATACTGGAGAAGCTTGGAGTAGAACTACTAGTTCTCTGGATTAAAAGGTGCTATTCTAGGCGATCTGGAGATGTACAGGGTGGCCCATCAATGTTATTGTCAAGTAATATGATGGAAAATGCAACATTAAGAACCTTAAAATGTTTGTTCATCCCCAGTTCTCCATGGCGTGGTCCTCCAATGCACCATCTAGATCAATACACGCCTGAAGAAGAACCCAACTTTGAGGAGCTGTGTTGGCATCGGTACGCACACTCGTGGCCCTACCTGCTTCTTTTGCTTGCTAAACAGTGTCGCTGATGTTGAATTTTGTGTTTATTCTTGCGATAGTCTACCAGGGGTGTCAAACTCCAGGCCTGCAGTGGCTGCAGGTTTTCATTTTTGACTTTTTTCCTTATCAGTGACCAGTTTTCACTACTAATTCACTTCTTTTCCCTTCATTTTAATAGCCCTGTTTTTAAGGATTCAGTCTTCAGAATTTATTCCTTTCTTCATTAAATAATAGTCAAACATAAATGAGATGTAAAACAAACTGACAGATGACCAATCTCTTAATGAGAAGCTGATTCTTGCTATTAATTGGCTTGTTGCTGCTCTCATTCTGCCACAGCAGACATTTTTAAAACTGTCGATTTTTCTGTTTTTTCTAAGAACACCGTCAAAATATTTTGGTGACCTGAGAGATCAACCTTACCGAGACCATCACCTTTCTTTACCTTCAGATATTGTGTGAGGAGGCAGCTTGTTTTGTGTCTCATTATTGTTTGGCTGCTAATTAAAGAAAAAGAAACAACTATGGGGCCTGAGTCAAGTTAAGTAAAAGAAGTAATCAGCAGCAAAAATTGGTCACTAATGAATGAAAACCTACAGCCACTGCGGCCCTCCGGGACTGGAGTTCGACACCTGTGGTCTACACACTAGGGCCACTGCCTCCAAACTCAACTGCCATCCTCCATTTCACTACCACATAGTTGTTTGCTGCAGAGTATAAACGCACACAACATACGCGCGGCTCCAGCGACAATTGATCAGTTGCCTGGTCCAGCACATCATTACTCCCATTCTCAGGCTACACAGCAATGCCATTTTCGATACTTTTTGCACAGCAGTTTAAATACTACCGCTTGTGAAATCTCAAATACATAAATATGGGCCGCCCTGTACATTGAATGCTCCCTTTGTGCCTTTAATGGAAAGTGTTCAAGGCACCGTTCAGTCAGAGAAGACTAAGGGGGCAGACCCGGACACTGATGCTATGTCCTCACTACTACATTTTCATTTAGAAATGAACACTAGAATTTTAATCTCATTCAAAAAGTATCCACACCCACATTAAAATGGCTGAAATCACATACGACCAGAGCTGGCGCCACTATTAAGGAGCATTAGGCATTCAAGGAGAGTCCAGATCATAAGGATTGGGGGGTGATCCAGCCGCACGGGTTAGCTACCGAACAGTCGTGTGGTGCACTAATAAGTTTGGCATAGGGTGTAACATAACCAAAGCTGTTTGCTTACACTGGGCATTCACGCATCAACAGAAGTAGGAAGAGAAAGTGTCATTCATCTGCTGCTTGTATTTATGCATGCAGAACAGCAATGGCAAATACGAAAAACAACAAAACAGATTTAGTTTGGACTGCTGATGAGGCGACATTGTTATGGAGAGTAACACACAAGTATAAGGCAAGCAGTACAGACTTGGAGGAATGACCAGGCAAGTACAGTGACATTTTCACAACGCTGCAGAGCCCGAGGCCCTTGAACTGAATGACTTGTGAGAGCTGCACACCCCTTACCAGAACAGAATAAGCACAAACCAATCCGAGTATGATTTGAGTCTGCATTTTCAAAACTCTCCATTTTCACCTGTCCACAATGCAACACTGCACCAGCGTTTTCAGAAATTCATGGCCTTTGAGAGAGGTGTGGATGTAGCCTAAGACACAGTTATATCCGTCATCTGGTCTGGAAATGTCTGGGAATTCCTCAAGAGGCGTTGTAAGAAGCTACTGAGGATAGGGAAGGCTGGTCGGATCATGTCAGTATGTTGCAACTGTGAGCCTCATTCAGTTAAGCAGAGTGAAAGAAATAATGGTGATGATTCTTGTTTCTAGTTTCCACTGAATAAAAAAGGCACCCTAGCCAACCCTTACTACCCTTTAGGACTTCCTTTTAACCATATTCATTGTTGAGGTCAATGTCCTGTCTTTGGTGAGAAGTACCTGAGCGATACTCCACCTACATATGTGACTTTGCTTTGGCTGCCATCACAGCTACACTCAAGTCTCGTCTACAGACACTCCTGCTAACATTGCACAAGTCTTTTGTTTTTAAACTTGTTAACCTCTAGTAGTAGCAGTAGAAGTCTTTGTCACGTGTACAGAGTAGAGGCAAATTCTTTACTGTATGTCTCAACTTCATACAATACAGCAACACTCTCCAACTCTTTGGTAAAAATACAAAACTTCACTTTATTTAGTAGTAAACACAAATCAGCTTACATGGTGTATTCTTTGGCCCTGTCTCCATATCACTTGTTTTTCGGTTATTTTACCAGTTCCTAAAACCCTGATAAAAACTCCAGTTTAGTCAGCACTATTGTTATTTCACATACGTCTGTATCATAAACTGTGCTGTATCTAGTAAGTCGGGAATGAGCAATAAAGTTAATTGGCGATACCAAATTGGCCCTGTATGAGTGTGTGGGGATGGCGTCACCAATAAGGCCTGAGGATGCCACTAAAAGAACTCCTACTAGCTGCTGCCCCTCTACTGATATCTTGGACAGAGTCCTCAGACCTCATCTGAAATACAGGAGGCTCTTCTCCGCTGGTAGTGGCATCTGAGCTCATCCCAAAATGGGGACATCCATTCGCTGTACCCGGAACACCCTTACCAGCTGTTTGGGCCTCTTAAATATGTTCAGCAGATGTGTCAGCCAGGCAGGGCAGCTCGAAAAACAAAGTAATGATGATCTGACAGCTCAGTATATTTACTTACTTTAATGCTGAGCAGATGACATGATTACCGAGTTGGCTATTATCCTCTGACCAGCTTCAGTTGACAAGGTCTAATTCATCTACCTCCATAACACACAACTGACACTAAACTCACCCTCACCCTTTACCTTGCAGGAGATGAGCCCATGTAAAACTCAAATTGGCTGCGAGTTAAAGGAAAAAAAAAAACATTTGGGAATTCTATATCTTGAAAAAAATTTCATTACAGTTAAGAGGAAAAAGCCTGCTCCATTAGAAGCAATAATCGGGTGCTGGAAGACAAACCTACAGCTCTCAGAGCCCTCTGACTTAAATACTCCTGTTTCAGGCTAATCAGCTAAGGGATATGCTATCAGAATTACAGGACTATCATCCACAATATGTGTTTAAGGATAACTGAGTAACATATCACAGCCTCATGAGTGGCACAAAGGTCTCCATTGGGGAATGCTGAAGAGTGCCTAACAGGTTACTATTCCTACCCAAGTACAATGTTGTGTCTGCACCAACAATTCACGTGGAACTGGTTTGAAGGTGACACGTACTGTGGAACAGAGACAAGAAAATCTATTTATTTTTCCTCACTAGTTTTATTTAAAAAAAACAACTCAAAGTTGTCTAATGATTCAGACACACTGTCACACTTGTATAAGCAAGCATAAATTTAAAAGCGTCATAGCTACGGTAGCAGAGGCTGAATGATTTCCTTTTGTGTCATAAATGCCCTCAAGTGCTTAGAAATGAATGGCAGCGTATGTGGTCTAGGCAAGTTTAAAACACGCAGGCATACATTTTTCAAATATTGTTGGACTTCAGCTTTATTTTGAACCTTGACATTATTCTGCTAGAAGGCGCTTTCAGAAAAAGATGTAAGCTGAAGTCAACGCTGGCTACAGAAGGGCAACAAATGAAGCAATTAAAACCCCACTGATGCAAACTTTCAAATATATATATATACATACACACACACACATATATATATACACATATACAGTATACTCTCTAGCTGTATTTTAAAGTAACCAGCTCCTGTTCAGGTGCTGTAGTTGTTGAAATTGGAAAAGCTGTACTTTTAAATTATCCTGTCAGTGTGGCCTACTATTTGAAGAGAAGTATTTCTACTTTTACACAACTTTTTTTTTCCCAGTAGGTATAAAAATTACCCGTCAACTGCTTACAGTTATTGTGCCTACTAGATATTCTATCAACTTGTCACTGTCAAGTCCTTTTTCCGACCAACAAAAAGGCATACATGTAATCAATTAGAAACAACAAAAGAATGATTTAAAATAACAATATCTTTGAATTTTTCACCCAAACTATCCATGTGCAGACTGAAAATGCAATTGCAGTGAGCTGTAAAATTCCTGCTCATCAAATGACCGAAAGGCCCCTTCCTCTCAGTATTAATCAGGGTTTCAGGGGTGTGGAATCACGTCGTGTGACTCGTCGGCCTTGCTGCCGGGGATTTCAGTCTCACTTCCTGCTTTGTTCGCGGCATTGACAGCAGGTGCAGCTATTGTTTGTGTCACATGTGGCTCATTAGTCAGCCTCCGCTGCCGCTCTTGGCGGGTGTTGTTGGAAAGGCGAGTTTCTTGCACGTGTTGCAGATGCTGTGCCCTCTTTTTTCGCAAGAATCCTCTCTCTGGAGTCATTTGAATAAAAACCTGTTACGTAATGTTTACTGTTGAAAGGTGTGGTGAGTGCGTGACAATACTGAGGGCTGTTGATTTGGATCCACACGGAAGATTGCCAGATTTTTAGGGAAGTGCTTCTTCATACTTAATAGAAAACATGCTTCACGCTCATCCTTTATGTAGTATAATAAATGAGATGAGTGAACACTAAGCTGTGGCATTTCATTTTCATGTAATCAGAAACCAATAATGAAAGGGACTGACACCGGTGCTGTTTTTAGAATGAAAAGCATGGTGGAGCCATACCACAGTTTTCCTATATGTGTCCTGATCTAACTAATAACATCTGTCCATCTTTTGTTAAGGACTAGTAAAACACACAAATTCACACACCTTTCATGTGACTAATAAGCTAGTCTGTCTTGACTGGCATCATATCACTGTGATACCCACTGACATTTCATTAACGGCCAAAATAGATATGAGAACCTCACAACCACCTGCTGCTCTGAATATTTACTATCAACTGCCTGAATTGAAAGTGCAACACCTCAAGATTAGAATAAAATGGCTTTAGGGTGAAAATGGACCAGCCACAATAACATGAAAAAAATACGTAGGCTACCCACACCACATGATTCGAGTGGCACACCGCACGTAAAATAGGAGCGCTAACTACCAGTGCAGGCAGATGTTTGAGGTCGATGAAAATCAAGATGTAGTTTAATGTCTTGTGAATGATACACACACGCCCAGGGGAATACAGGACACTGCAGGGCCAATTGGTCTGGTCCAGGCTTTCAGACAGAAATAAGTTTGCAGTATCCAAGGCAAACACAATTTCACATTCTAAAAGAAGCCATATTTTAATGGATAAGTAATTACATTGAGAATATGATGTAAAATTGGACAAAGATTGCTTTAAGAAAGCAAAGCTGAGGGTTGCAATAAACATTTTTACCTATCATGGAAAGCATTGTGCTAGTTCCGATGTACCCAGCACTTTGTGTCAATTAAGCACAAGCAGAAACACAACTCCTCAGACCAGATAACACATTTCCAGGAATTAATAGTCCAGTGTTGTTGGCTCTGCGTTCAATTGAACCTTGCAGCTTTGTGAGCAGCTGTTAGCAGGGGTCTCTGCTCCAGTTATCTCCCCGGTATGTAGTCCCCTCCTGAGAGTTTGTTTAGAAATGGCTTGTTGTGTTACTGACTGGCAGCAGCAATTCTGCAGTTCCCTGTCACAATGCATGACGCACAGCAGCTGTCCCTACCGGTGAGAACCGGTGACTAATTTATGCTCCAGTGAGCTTAAAGAATAATACTTCATATGAAGCCTATTTATAGGAGTTCAAAGTTTATTAAATCCACAGAACCCAGTGACACACTGAATATTATAGATCTTCATTGCTGCATAGAGATCATTAAGCAAAGACCCACTAAAGCTCTACAGGTCTGACATTGTGGTCAGCAACACAGGAGCGTCACAGGGGACTGTGCTTTTTCCGGTCCTGTTCAGCTTATATACATCGGACTTCCAATACAACTCGGAGTCCTGCCACGTGCAAAAGTTCGCTGATGACACTGCTACCGTGGGCTGCATCAGGAGTGGGCAAGAGGAGTAGTACAGCAAGCTAATCAAAGACTTTGTTAAATGATGCGACTCAAACCACTTCCACCTTAACACCAGCAAAACCAAGGAGATGGTGGTAGATTTTAGGAGGCCCAGGCCTCTCATGGACCCTGTGATCATCAGAGATGACTGTGTGCAGAGGGTGCATACCTATAAATATCTGGGAGTGCAGCTGGATGATAAATTGAACTGGACTGCCAATACTGATGCAACTGATTTAATATTGTTTTTTGTATCAGTATGCTGCTGCTGGAGTGTGTAAATTTCCCCTTGGGATTAATAAAGTATCTATCTATCTATCTATCTATCTATCTACTTCAAGAAAAGCAAAGGAAATAGAATCTCAGTTTGGATACTTTTGAGAAATTTTTGAATAATGTTTTGATTTTGACTTCCGCGTTACAAAACTTATTCGAGTTCTCGTTTACTACTTTAATCAGCCCTAAAAGTAAACACCCTATTCTCTCCGGCTCAAAGCTATTTTTAAAGTCCACGTGCATCTTCATCTTCCAAACATACACTTATGTTCAGGATTCAAATGTTAAAACAGCACTCAAAAAAGCCCAATTGCAAACTTGCGGCTCTAGTTTTGTACCTACTGGGGACTTGGGCTGAGAAGCGTCTACTAGTGATGAGCAAAACATCTCAGCAAACTAAATTTGATGTTTTGCATTGCAAAAAAAAATTGCAAAATGAATGGAGTTTCATTTCCAGCAAAATGTGTGCCATTGACACAAGAACAAGCTGCTGTCTAGAAGTGTTTACATGTTCCTGCCATTCATTTAGTAATGAAAAAAGAGACTAGACAGATTTTCTGTCACATGAAGATATGTTGTTGATTTGCCAGATGTGTTCTGGTAGTAGAAGCCCCACTTTGCCAAGATGCACCAGAAATGGAAAAGAAACTCAAAGGTCCAGTCTGCTTGAAGAGTGCAAAGTGTGGTTGCTGGCTAATGGCATGGCGTGGAGGCTGTGCAGAGTAAGGGGGAATGCAGAGGCTGGAGTTGCAAATGAGGCTTTAGGAAGCAATATTAATTGTATTCCACTTTAAAACTCTAAACCTCCCAAAACTCTTTCAATCAAGTTTCACATTTCGCAGTTACAAAATGAATTCCAGTGTCAGTTTGGCGAACCTGTATGCAAATCAAAACTTTCCTGTTTCGCTCATCTCTCATGTCTAATGGATTTGCAGGCCTACAGCAATGGCCTCATCAAAGCAGTGACGTGCGGTGAGGTTCATGGCTGGTGAGGCACTGACTCCTTCAGAGTCGGATATACAAACAAATGAACCCAAAAGAGCAGCTTATTCACTATTCAATTGGCGGCATGGACATTGACTACTGGTTACGTTTCATATCTCATCAGCATTCTTTACTCACAGATAGGTAAGGTACATATTTGGCTAAGAAAGAACGTTACATTTATAGCAGCAAGAGATAGCACATTTGCGGTGCACCCTCCATGTGTTCTAAATTTGCCGTTGCAAAAATTTCACAATTCATACCTATTCACTACAAATGAAAGTATAGAGTGATGTACAAAAAAGAACAGATTTCAATTTTGACTTTAATTGAAATATTCAGTTGTTTTTAAAAGCATTCAATTCTGATGCTTTAATCAATTTTAATACAGACTGTTCAACAAAGGGATAACAAGAAAAACAAAATAATATTTTACTTAAAATCAAAATTTAGTTTTTAAATATAGGATTTTTTTTTCTTAGTCTGATCCCATTTTTTATAAAATTGAAAACCGTTTATGGTCTTACCTTTATTTGTAAATTAAGTCCACGAGCCTATTCTTCTCCATGAAAATCTCCGTCACCTTCTTGTAAAAGTCCTTATTTTCCTTTACTTTTAAAAGTCTTAATCTCCTTTTTGGCAGTCAGTCGGAACAAAAAATAAAAACAAACGGGCCGCTGCAGTGCACTTGATTTTCTGATATTGCTAACTTATTGGCACCTCTGTGTAGAACAGCAGCAACAAGCAACTGTTGGGATCACATGCGCCCCCTTCAGGGCGGCACGGTACTGTCTGCCTCATGTTGTGCCTTTTCACTGCGGTTTTATCAGCTGATCAGCAAGACTAAATATGTCACACACATCCATTAAAGATGACTGTGGAAAGTCAGGGTGTATAATAAACGTGTCTGCAAACATTATATTGGCGACATACAGAGAGACAGCAGTGCATGTGTCAACCCAGAGTGTGAGGGACAGCGTAGTCTGAAGTGGGGTTAGGCTCATTGCTGCCACATCTCGCGTTTCTCCCCTGTATTTGAGCAGGAAATGCGCCAGTTCATCGATTTTGACTATAAAAATTATCAAAGTTATTGGAATCATACAGAAAGCAAATTTATAGAACAGACCAGTGGACAAATTTATTTTATGTTATCATTACTAGTTTTTTGACTTTTTATGATGACGCCTTCTCTGACTGCATGTCCCTGATTTAAAGGACCATTGCTAAAAGCCAGGCTTAAGGAGCAATGGTGGTCTGGTGGAGCAAGTCAAAGACAGGATTTTCTATAATATGCAAACCACCCCTCAGTTACAAAAACTGAAGTACAGTTTTGTTTTTACTTCAAAGGCAAAGTTCAGGTGTCATGACAGGAATTTAGCTTATAGGTGACTGACCCTTAAAACAGGAGCCGAATTGAGGATGATCTGATCTTGGTCATTACTCCAAATGCTGATGAGGAGTTAGTAACATTCAGGATGGGAATTGGGTGAAGATGGCGACACTGTTGAAGATAATGTCCAGGTCCTTGATTGTGATTGCTCCATTGTGGCTGTGATGTCATAATTCAGCATAGCAGTGTAATTTCTATTCTTTGTGAGACCCTAAGCGCTATACTCATTTGGGGACCCCATCCCTCTTCTGAACTGTAGCTGCTTAGCTTGCTTATGACCCTGCAACAAAGGCCGAGCTGGAAAGTAAAGCAGTTCTGTGCATGAAGCCAGAGGCGTAAAAGCAGTTTTCAAGCGTCCATAAACTGATCCAGACAAATGTCTGTGTGTTGGTGAGCTGTGAGCCATGTTGTGTTCATAGAGAACAAAACGTTTTTCTAAATAACTAGTAAACATGGGACTGCAGATCCTCACGCAGAATCATTATTTTTTACTGATTTAATATTTGGTTGGATATAATGTCATCACATAGGACAATTTAATAGATACCATACTGCCACCTTAAATTTAATTTCCTTTTCTTCCTGCAATTATAGATTAGAAACATTTTCTGACAAACGGAAATTGCAGCACGGTATTTGAACGCTGAAAGTGACAAATGCAAAAGCAGATCTGCAGAGCTGAAATAAAATCCAATTAAAAAAATTCCAGCTGAGAGCAAAATGGGAGTAATAGAGTGGAGAACGCATTTAATGAAAGTCAAGTGCAGATGTGTATTGCTGGGGTCTTCCAGGCAGTAGAATTCCTTTATAAATCACCAGGGAAGCAAGCTGAATTGTGTATTTTTCTTCTTCTTTGACAGTAACCCTAGCCCGTATTCACATGCAATACTCTAAAGCAAACACGCATGAATGATAGCTATGAATTCTTTAGAGTGCAACTTGGGAAAACAGATCTATAAAATCAAGACGTATTTATTTTTGGTCCTAAAAAAGGAAAAATGAATGCTTTTCCAGTTTTGCACACAATGAAATACGAGTAAAGCTTGCAATGGAAAGATAAGCAGCCATAGAAAAATGACTTGAACCTTGCAAGAGCATGCTGCCTCTTGTGCACGTCAGCCACGTCTCTGGTATTTTTAATCACACGCAATGCAGACAAACTGGAAATGCTCTCCGTTTCAGACGTCAGACCCCCTCTGACAGGTGCTCTGTTTTTAGCATGTGGTGGTCTTCAGTTACCGTCTTGAGAATTCAAACCTTCTGACTTTTCATTCGTCAGGGGAATGCTTGGAGCACGACGGTTCAACCTCATTTTTGGGGCAGGATGGTTACACTAAATCATTTGTATTTACATGCATTTCATTCGGGTGAGATTGAATTCCTTTTACAGTGGCTGCCCGAGTAACCAGAATTATGCCCCATTTTCTCTGAATTTAGCTGAATTGCCTGTTTTTGACAAGTTGGAATGCAGTGCTGTACACAGTCTTGTACGTCAATTGCTAATTTCTTCATACTGAGCTCCATTCAATGGAGGATTACAAAGACATTCTTATTTGTCATTTCCGGCTTAATATTTTTGATTTTTGTAAAACTGCACTGGTTCATTGTTAATCCTGTAATTAAGAAAAATAGGCAACAGAATAATTGTCATTGGGTGTGGCACATTACCGTATTAACAAAGAAAGCTGAGCAATCTGCATTAAGAATTTAATCTTTCAACACGTCCTGATAAAGTATTTATTAAAATATCATGATTATTAATCATTAATGAAAATATTGCATCCAATCCTGATAAATGGGGCAATTATTACCACTCAGGAGCAACGTTAAGTAACCAGCTTTTAACGGGGAGCAAACCTGCATGGTAGTGAACTCTAGCAGAAAGGTAAGTGTCCTCAGTAATTCATCCCAAGTGCCATCAGGGAAATGTGCAAATTTGTCATTTTCTATCTTTAAACGGGGATCGGCTCTGAGCCCTTTGTTATTTGCAATGGTGATGTACAGGTTGACAGACAAGATTAGATAGAGTCCCTGTGGACTAGGATGTTTGCTGATGACATTGAGATCTGTAACGATAGTAGGGAGCAGGTTGAGGAGACCCTGGAGAGGTGGAGATATGCTCTGGAGAGGAGAGGAATGAAGGTCAGTAGGAACAAGACAGAATACATGTGTGTAAATGAGAGGGTGGTCAGTGGAATGGTGAAGATGTGGGGGGTAGAGTTGGTGAAGGTGGATGAGTTTAAATACTTGGAATCAACAGAACAGAGTAATGGGGATTGTGGAAGAGAGGTGAAAAGGAGAGTGCAGGCAGGGTGGGATGGTGGAGAACAGTGTCAGGAGTAATTTGTGATAGATAGGTATCAGCAAGAGTGAAAGGGAAGGTCTACAGGACGGTAGTGATACCAGCTATGTTATATGGGTTGGAGACGGTGGCACTAACCAGAAAACAGGAGACAGAGGTGGAGGTGGCAGAGTTAAAGATGCTAAGATTTGCACTGGGTGTGACGAGGATGGATCGGATTAGAAATGAGGACATTAGAGGGTCAGCTCAAGTTGGACAGTTGAGAGACAAAGTCAGAGAGGCGAGATTGCATTGGTTTGGACATGTGCAGAGGAGAGATGCTGAGTATATTGGGAGAAGGATGCTAAGGATAGAGCTGCCAGGGAAGAGGAAAAGAGAAAGGTCTAAGAGAAGGTTTATGGATGTGGTGAGAGAAGACATGCAGGTGATGGGCGTAACAGAACAAGATGCAGAGGACAGAAAGATATGGAAGAAGATGATCCACTGTGGCGACCCCTAACGGGAGCAGCCAAAAGAAGAAAAAGAAACGCTCCAGGCTGAGTGCTGATCAAGTAGCCATGGGCCCACAATGATATTCTGTGCAGTGTTCTTCACCTTCTCCTGGTTCTGAGGTCACTCGAATCTAGGAAAGGAATGACAAGTCATTTGAGTTTCATTTTTTTAAGTATAATGACAATGATCAAAGAACAGTGCAACTTAAACAGGCCTACTCATTCCAAAGTTTGCTTGACTGTATTAAAAGTCAAACCGGATGAAGTTGGACTGGTCAGTGCTCAGATCACACTCTGGGCATTTTATTAAGTTCACCATTTCTTTATATACAGTATAAGGGAGCATGCGCTGATAGCACGTGGCCGCACCTCCTGGATTGGGACCCGAGTGCAGTGAGTGACACCTCAGCACCACACTGGAACAGTGTGAGGTTTTTTTTTTATTTGGCTGGACGTTTCTAAAATTTTCTAATAATAAGTGCGTCCTTTAAAATACTCCAATGAGTCATTTTATTTTAAAGTGGAAAAAAATTGATATAACTTGCAAAAAAAAAAAAAGTTATGTTCTGTTAGAATGGCACCATCTTTCATGCTTTCAAATTTATTTTTTTTCAGTTTACCTGATGCTCTAGAAAACTTTCCACAGATTTCACAATGTCTACGATGTACTTTTTGAGTTACAACTAAAATGCATGGGTGACAGGTGTGCGTTTATGAGGACGTCGCAGTAAATCGGTGCTGTGTCCTTAGAAGAAAAGCGTAAAAAAATAAATAAAATAAAAAAAAACCTCTGGTGCTATAAGAACGGAGTGTTCTTCAGGACACATCTGACAAACTGCTCTCGTCCTTACACAGTAGGTGTGTTCTTTTGCTACATCATATTCCGTTCTTTTTAAAATTACTTTGGCTAAAGGCCAGCAATGGCAGCGCCTTTCAAAGTCCTTGATGTTTTTCTTGTATTAATGTTTTTGCCTTTTGCCATTATATGTGTGTACGTGCACAAGATTAAATTTATACTGAAGCATGTTGTACGACACGTTGTGGCATCCTGAACTTTGCAATTTCACTCTTATCTTATTTATGGTCTGTAAATGGATATTAAAACAAAATACTACTGGATACTTGAAAAACTTTTTAAAGTCTATGGGAGTTGTTGGCAAAGGCCGGGGTTGGCTTGGGAATGCCGTAATTTACTCTTCTGGTTTTTTGTTCCGTCTTTTTTTGTCTAAATAGCTACTTCCTGGTAAGTCACCACATTTTCCTGGGAATCTTCCATAAGGCAGCAGAATGTGGCATACACTCACCGGATCTTCACTTCCTCTTCTGCACTCACGATTAAGTGCTCACTAGGCATGGGGTTGTTTGTAAGCATGACCAAGTATCTGGTGACACTGGAAAGAGGTGGCACCTTTACGATGAGGAGACATGATAAAAAAACAAGCAAAACCACCAAGCTAATCGCGAATGAAGAAGGTGTGGCTATTGAATGTCAAGTTTGATAGAACTCTAGCATGCACTCTGTTGCATTGTTGGGAAGGTCATTTTGATTTTATTACATAAATCTAAATTTTTAACTGCACTGCAAAATGACTTAAGCTAGCATTAAAATGGTGGATTTCCGGTGGAGCAGTAAGTACTGCATTGCCATAGGCCTGGGTTCAAATTACAAACAGCTTACTGTCCTGGAGGACTATACACAATCTGAGATACCTGCATGGGTTCTTCTTCAGATTGCTTCCCACATCACAAAAAATGTGTGCTTGACACTAAACTCTAAGCGATTGTGCCATGCCATGGACTGGTACCCCATCTGAAGTTGGTCCTTTCCCCGCCCCCAGAGCTTCCAGGATGGGCTCCGGCATTAATGACCCTGAACTGGATTGTGCTGGTTTAGAAAACAGGTGTCTACTTAACAGTCACCTGCACTTTAGACTTGTGTGTGGAGATAGAGATGAGACAAAAGGAAAGGCGTTAAGGGGAATTTAATTGTCTGCCTTTTGTGTAGAATGCATACATGCCCAAGTTCAAGAAATACTCCACCCAAAATGTATATATTTTTTTTAAATGTTACTTATGCCATGTTTTTTATTTTGTTGTGATTGCAGAGAAACATTTTTCATCTCATGTTTACATGCAGTTAACAAAGTTTATGATATAATGAAAGCAGGCAGTGACCAACAGCAAACAATATCAAAACATCCATGAAAAAAAATCTCACGTTCTTCATGGTGTATAATCCACGTCACTCTTCTGAACTGAAGATAAAAGTGTGAATCTGTGTGAAAGGGCTTCTGGGATGTGTGCTGCTTTCATTTTATCGTAGCAAAAATGCATGTATTTTAGTTTTTAGTACATGACTGGATGATTTAATGTGAATTATGTGGTACAAGTAACGTGAGATTTTTTCCATAGATGTTTTGATATTGTTTGCTGTTGTCCAGTGTTGTTTACCATCCGCTTCCACTAAAGCATCAATTTTGCTAGCTCCTTTCCACACAAAAATATTTTTCTCAGCAGTCACTACAAACCACATGGGATAAGTAGCATCTAAAAAAATAGCATTTTGGGGCTGAGTATTCCTTTAAATAATGATGAAGGGAATGAAGGAAAGAAAGAAAAGGTAAATAAAGTGCATCCGGAAAGTATTCACAGCGCATCACTTTTTCCACATTTTGTTATGTTACAACCTTATTCCAAAATGGATTAAATTCATTTTTTTTCCTCAGAATTCTACACACAACAACCCATAATGACAACGTGAAAAACGTTTACTTGAGGTTTTTGCAAATTTATTTATTTATTATTATTTATTTATTATGGCAGCAATTACAGCCTCATGTCTTTTTGAATATGATGCCACAAGCTTGGCACACCTATCCTTGGCCAGTTTCGCCCATTCCTCTTTGCAGCAGCTCTCAAGCTCCATCAGGTTGGATGGGAAGCGTCGGTGCACAGCCATTTTAAGATCTCTCCAGAGATGTTCAATCGGATTCAAGTCTGGGCTCTGGCTGGGCCACTCAAGGACATTCACAGAGTTGTCCTGAAGCCACTCCTTTGATATCTTGGCTGTGTGCTTAGTGTTGTTGTCCTACTGAAAGATGAACCGTCACCCCGGTCTGAGGTCAAGAGCGCTCTGGAGCAGGTTTTCATCCAGGATGTCTCTGTACATTGCTGCAGTCATCTTTCCCTTTATCCTGACTAGTCTCCCAGTTCCTGCCACTGAAAAACATCACCACAGCATGATGCTGCCACCACCATGCTTCACTGTAGGGATGGTATTGGCCTGGTGATGAGCGCTGCCTGGTTTCCTCCAAACGTGACGCTTGGCATTCACACCAAAGAATTCAATCTTTGTCTCATCAGACCAGAGAATTTTGTTTCTCATGGTCTGAGAGTCCTTCAGGTGCCTTTTGGCAAACTCCAGACGGGCTGCCATGTGCCTTTTACTAAGGAGTGGCTTCCATCTGGCCACTCTACCATACAGGCCTGATTGGTGGATTGCTGCAGAGATGGTTGTCCATCTGGAAGGTTCTCCTCTCTCCACAGAGAACCTCTGGAGCTCTGACAGAGTGACCATCGGGTTCTTGGTCACCTCCCTGACTAAGGCCCTTCTCCCCCGATCGCTCAGTTTAGATGGCCGGCCAGCTCTAGGAAGAGTCCTGGTGGTTTCAAACTTCTTCCACTTACGGATGATGGAGGCCACTGTACTTATTGGGACCTTCAAAGCAGCAGAAATGTTTCTGTAACCTTCCCCAGATTTGTGCCTCGAGACAATCCTGTCTTGGAGGTCTACAGACAATTCCTTTGACTTCATGCTTGGTTTGTGCTCTGATATGAACTGTCAACTGTGGGACCTTATATAGACAGATGTGTGCCTTTCCAAATCATGTCCAATCAACTGAATTTACCACAGGTGGACTCCAATTAAGCTGCAGAAACATCTCAAGGATGAACAGGGAAAACAGGATGCACCTCAGCTCAATTTTGAGCTTCATGGCAAAGGCTGTGAATACTTATGTACATGTGCTTTCTCAACTTTTTTATTTTTAATAAATTTGCAAAAATCTCAAGTAAACGTTTTTCACGTTGTCATTATGGGGTGTTATGTGTAGAATTCTGAGGAAAAAAATGAATTTAATCCATTTTGGAATAAGGCTGTAACATAACAAAATATGGAAAAAGTGATGCACTGTGAATACTTTCTGGATGCACTGTACATGCCTACTGTGTTACCCAGACACTCTCTGACTTATTATTGATCCCTTATGACTGAAAGTGTTTTTGACAAAGAGGGCTCTTCTTAAACATCTTTCTTCGGTGATCAGTGCTAATCTATTATTAAAAATGGATGCAAAAAATTAGAAGGTCAAGCCAAATTTGTTCTTGCTACTACTCAAGCTGTGAATAACACACACCTCAGAGCCTTTCTATTATAGTATTTAACCATATATAATTTTTAACAGGCTTTCAATAAAATGAAAAGACAACATTGTAATATAGCAACCTTTACTTGCACAGAGGAGAACATTAAGTGAGGCCCGACGTTTACATTTTACAGTTGTAACGTAAATTGATGGCAAGTGTCTGCAGGGAAAGAGGCAGGTGGTCTGAATTACGGCCGAGTTTGCCAGCTACTACTGAAAAAGCTGCTCGTCCACACAAGACAAAAATAAAAGCAAGGTAAGTAGCGTGTGTGCTTTGGCAAAGATGAACCGGCTGCTCATATTGGGCATTTATGACAAATTATGTTTTTTGTTTTATTTTTTGAGCTTGCAGTACATTGTTCTTTAGTTGAAGCTTTGAAAAGTCAAATGAAAAGTTGTCTTTGTCCTGGAGAGCAGCTTGCATGTGTCGTCACAGGGGGGTTAATTAAAGGGCATGTTCTGCATTTGGCTGGGGGCAGCTACACTGGGCGTTTTGTGGTGGCAAAGGTTAAACATTTGGATGAGTTTCTTCAAAGTCTATCACATAATATATTAAGTAGTGTAACACGCACTCTCAATGAATGCCATCTTTTAACTAACATGCACATCATTGGCATCTGGGAAGAAACCAGGACAAAACCAAACACAGACACTCAGACAACCTGCTAGCCACATGGTCGGCGATCAGAAAGTGAATCATCTTGAGCACAGTGAGTAAAATGAAGTCGCCTGACATGGAGGCATCTCCACAGTAGCAGCCTACTATGTTACGCTTGGAATGAGGCTGCAGCACATTTCTTTAGTACGCTTCTAAAAACACCATCAGGTAACAAGGATGGAGTAAAGAACACCCAACATAGAGAATCAGGGGGTCTCCTGACATCAACGCTGAGAGGTTTTTCCTGAATGAGACTGAGGAAACTGTGTCAGGTCAGGTCAGGTTGGGGAGCATGCACTGGCACAGCACATTGCTACACCCACAACATTACGAAAAAGCCCAGGATCCCGGTTGGCAACTCCACAAGAAGACACGTGGTCTGGTCACACCCCACCCCCAGAAATGACCCTCTATCTGCCACAGCCAGTTGTTACGTGGGCATCACCTTGGCCTGGTTCAGCCGCTCGGGTCCTCAATAATGACGATCCTGTGAGTTAGATCACCCTCTGGGAATCTCACCACATGGCCACAGTGCCATAACTGATGCTCCCCCCACAGTGTAGGTAAATATATGCTGAACACTAAAAAGACAAAATGAACGGTAGTGCTTCAAAGCATTACGAAACAAAACCATATTTTAAAATTTTCAATGACCTCTTGGCAAAACTAAATAAACTAAGTGGGTAGTAACTATTCATTGATTCGTAAATTTTAAAAACAGGGTCATGATATGGAAGGCTGTACCAACCCTGGAAGTGAGAGAAATCCATGGCAGGCTATGAACACACTTCCATCACTGAGAGACCAAGAAAATCCAACCCAAGCTGTAGAATCAAACCTTAGCACCCAAGGAAAACATGCAAACTCCACATGGACGGCAAGTGGACTATGAGACTATGAAACAGTAAAACACCTCAAAGATTGTAAATGATCAGAAAATGAACAAATCAAAAGGGATTGGCTTAACGAGAACTGCACTTCTGTCTCAAATTTCTTCTAATGCTACTTACTGCCTTTGGAGTGTTGGTGGCTAAAGGCAGAAAGTTCAGTAAAAGACTGACGATGCAGAAGAACGCAGATATTAAAAAGGGGTCCATAGCAATTTGTTATTTAAAAGTTAACAAGTGAGTCAAAATGTAAGACAGAGCATGATAAGGCTTAACAAAAATTCCTCTGTGTGATCCACATCCAGTTCTCAATGGTTTATGTGTGCTCGATATATGAATCTGTTTTTGCTTTGCTTTTTTTGGTGTTTCACAGATTTTTAAAACCTTGAGCTTTGGTCAAAGATAAACTAAAAAAAGAGACTCTGGAGTGAAATACACAAAAGAAGGCACAGGTTTGAACTTTCACCCACTTGTTGTAGGCTTCTGAGAGACACACTAATTGAGGAAAACACCTTTGGGCAGGCGGGGGCTAAACACAGTCACTGGATTGCAGGAACTATGGAATCCAGCTAAAAATATACAAATAAAGTCTGTGAGCCAGTGTTGGTAAAATGGGAATAATGTACAATGTCCATCAAGAATCTTAAACTTTAGGAAAAATAATTGATTGAAGTATTATATGCACACTCCTGTTGATATGCATAGCATGAATACACTATGGCTGTAAATGGAGCTCACCAGGTAGTAAGATTTGTCATTATAAAGGGAAGCGTGACAAGTAAATGTCCCATGGGCATCAGAAGGGTGAAGAGGCAAGAGGGGGCCAGTAGAAATCCAGCAGAACTGTCCCAGTATCAGCAGGTGGAAGCAAAGCGGCAACCACACAGAGCTACGGGGAAACAATCTCCAAAAGGAAGGGCAAGCTCTGGGATGCTGCTCTTTGAACTGAATTTAGAAAAGTCAGGCCGGGGGCCACCAGATGACAATATTTTATTCTACGCACTTTTCATACATTTTTTTAGTGCCTCTTTGTAGATGTTTTCTTAAAGAAAAGGCCTATGTTCTGCTTTTAGTTTAAACCCAAGGATTCCCAATATGAATTTAGTTTGCTTCTAGAAAATGTTACAAAATGTTTCATTACCACAGCATCTTTTCTTTCACGGTATTTCTTTTTGTGGGTGCCACCATTTTGTGGAATGCTTGTTGCTGCATTGCTAATGGCTGTAAACAGCTTTGACGTTTTTTTCTCATTTCCTGTCTCTTTTTCTCGTCCTTTATTTAAAAAGATTCTCTGCCGGCTTTTTGGTGTCAGAATACCCTTAATACAGAAGCAAGGTTAGCGGTAACCTCTAGTCTCAATTTAAGGGCACTGTGCCATACCAGAGCCTGATTGGTTTAAGAAACGGGAAGTAAGTAGGGTCAAGGGATCAACTGATAGCAAGGTAGGGATGACGGAAGTACTGGGAGGAGAGTGGAGTGGTATTTTGTGCTTTATGCTGGGCTTATAAGTGAGGCTTCACAGTAACAATACAATTTATTTTTGTATAGCCCAAAATCACACAAGAAGTGCTGCAATGGGCTTTAACAGGCCCTGCCTTTTGACAGCCCCCCCAGCCTTGACTCTCTAAAAAGACAAGAGAAAACTCCCAAAACAACCCTTGTGGGGAAACAAAATGGAAGAAACCTTAGACAAGGCAGTTCAAAGAGAGACCCCTTTCTAGGTAGGTTGGGCATGCAGTGGGTGTCACAAAAAGGGGGTCAATACAATACAATACACAGAACAGAAGCAATCTGGTAACAAGGGATTTGGGGAGTGTTTATTTGAAACTTTGATTTCCTTTAAATCTTCCACTGCTTGATTATGTTGATTAATAGATCGCAACTCTGTTAACTTGGAATTGTTGTCTTTGTTTTTATTCTGGGCAGAAGCAACATCAACAAGAAACGCATTACACAGATAAGTACACATATATATTCATGCACAGTACATATATGCAGTAATTATAGTAATTATATATCTATCCATTGTGGTCCCCGGCCAGGGCTGGAGCCCGCCCGGGACGCCCAGGAGGACCAGAGGAGGGCTTGTGCCTCCTCCAGACCACGAGGGGGCATCCGTCCTGGTTATGTTGGGGGCCTCGGGTACAGGGCTTGGAAGCCCAGCCCTGTAGGGACCCGTGGCCACCGCCAGGCGGCTCCCCAATGCCTGCATATCCCTGGAGCCCAGCACTTCTGCCACACCAGGAAGTGCTGAGGGGAAGACGACAGGGGACACCCGGACGGCTTCCGGGTGCGCAGCCGGCACTTCCGCCACACTGGGGTGTGGTCAGGACTGATTGCCGAGAAGCAGCTGGAGCCCATCCGGGTTCCCATTTAAGGGGCCGCCTCCCTCCAGTCAGCAGTGTATGTCGGGTGGAAGAGGACAGAGCTGGAGAGAGGACGGGAGGCGGCCAGGAGAAAGACAGTGGAACTGTGAGGACTGTGCTTTGGGGAATCGGTGCTGGAGGCACTGGGGTTGAAAGTGCACGTAATTATTGTAAATATTAGTGAAAATAAACAGTGTGTGGTGTAACTTATGATGTCCGTCTATCTGTGTCCGGGCCAGAGTCCACACCATCCATCCATTTTCCAACCGGCTGAATCCAAACACGGGGTCACAGGGGTCTGCTGGAGCCAATCCCAGGGCACGAACCAATCCCGGGCAAGGTGCCAACCCACCGCAGGACACACACAAACACACCCACACACCAAGCACACACTAGGGCCAATTTAGAATCGCTCTAACCTGCATGTGTTTGGACTGTGGGAGGAAACCCACGCATACACGGGGAGAACATGCAAACTCCATGCAGGGAGGACCTGGGAAGCGAACCGAGGTCTCCTAACTGCGAGGCAGCAACGCTACCACTGCGCCACCGTGCCGCCCGATTATATATTTAATGCTAATTTTTTTTAAAGTTTTGCAGTGTTATTTGAATTCAAAATCAAAGGTTTTGACAAGAATTGAGCCTTCATGCCAGTCTAACTCTGGTTCTTTTTCACCATACAGTTACATAGCATTGCATTGGCACAGACACACATCCTCATGCACTGACGGCCAATGCAGAATCACCAATCAACCTAACAAGCCATCTTTAAGATCAAGGGAAGAAAACTGAAGTACACGCAGATGTGGGAAAAACATGGAAAACCCACAAAAATAATACCAGGCAATATGCTCATGGGTCAAGATCAGTGGTTCCAAGACGACTTATTACAGTAGTGTTCACCACATAGCTAGAAGTGCATGAGCACAAAGAGCAGGTGAGTGTCAACTGTTTTCACTTTTTATCTAGACATAATAAACATGAGACTCCAACAATTGTTCAGCCAGATAACAATATGGAGTACTGTTTCCTGTGATGTACTCAACTGACAGCACAATCACAAAGACAAAAGCAACAGTTCTTCTTAAATAATGGCACAGAGCAGAAAGGGCTTCTGTTTAAACTGTTCCAGAATTTCAGAAATTTTCTTTCAAGAATGCACTGTATGACTTTCACAACACACAATGCCCAGATTCTTTGCACAGTCCCAGTTGGAATGCCATCTATGCTTAGATTACATGCCAACCTCGCATGTGTGTGCATTTTGTCAGGCGATTTGGATTCGCCCATAAGTCATAAACAAGACATTAATTTGAGTGCACTGATGTGACAATGCCATGTGGCTGTTAGTAGGATTCACTTTTGACCAATCTTGGATAGGCCTGAGTTACCCAAGACTCTGCACAAGTAGAAACAGATACATGTAACTGATAGATGTACTTTTTTTTACTCTTCTTCTTATACAATCTCATATATAAAGGTCTACGCGTGGAAGTGTGTGTGTCGGGGTAAGGGCTCCACCTCCGAGGAAACAGAAAACTCGTTTACCCACTAATAACACAAGCGAGGCAAGCACCTCAGTGAAACAAAACCTCAGAAGACAAAATCACATCGGCAAAATGGTATCCCTTTTACTTTTCCTCCTGCCGCTAATGCACAAGCGATGTGAGCAGGTCGGCAACATGAAACCTCCTAGGAGAGAGATGCCCAGAGTAGTTCCTTCCAATTACTGTACCTGACATCTCTACATTTCATTATTTTTTTTCTGACGATTTCAATACTTTCTAGGACCAGCTTACACACATAGTACATATATATATATATATCTCTATTATATATAAAAAAAAAATCTAGGCGAGGCAGACTAGGGAGACGAGACATGATCTTCTCAGAAGACATTCTGAAGTCCCGTGAGAGACACTTTAACTTGCTCCCACCCCTTAAACAATGACAAGCAACAAGCAAAACACGCAGCTCGTGGCAGATGATCCGACTGCTTCTCCTTACGTGCGTTCAGCCACCCTAACCCTCCCTCTTCACAACGCCAGAAGCAAAGACATGAAATGGCAAAAAGGACAGCGGCTGTACAGGCTTTAAAATGATCGATGTCCCTTTCACAAATCAAGCAGCGTTATACGTCCTGCAAGAAAGAGATTTACCCACGCCTGGGGCCGGAAATAAAGGACAAGTATTGTTTTAACAGCATCACGCGAGACAAGGCAGTGAGCCATCATTTAAAACAAGTCCACGGACATCTAACCTAGCAGTTGTTGGATTGCTACTGGCAGACAAGCATCATGTGCTCCCAGCTCTTAAAACAGCGACATGCGACAAGCAGAACAGGCAGCTCGCCAGCAGCAGAAAGACAGCAGATGATCCAACGGCATCCCCCTTGCGTGCGTTCAGCTGCCCCCCTTCACAACACGAGCAGCGTTATACGTCTTGCGAGAAAGAGATGTAACCATGACCGGGGCCAGAAATAAAGGACAAGTATTGTTTTTACAAAAGGTTTTAAAGTAAAAGTGAAAATAATGCATATGTAACAACTGTCATGAAAATAACAATCTCTTTAAATTGTATATTTGGTAAACCAAACATGGGGGTGGGCGAGCGAAGCCCCCTAGTGTGTGTGTATATATATATATATATATATATATATATATATATATATATATATATATATATATATATATATATATATATATATATATATATATAGAGTGGAACCTCGGTTTGCGAGCATAATTCGTTCCGGAAACGTGCTCGCAGTCCAAAGCACTCGTATATCAAAGCGAATTTCCCCATAAGAAATAATGGAAACTCAGATGATTCGTTCCACAACCCAAAACTATTCATATAAAAATGATTAATTCAAAATATAAAGTAAAAATACAGAAAACAAATTAACCTGCACTTTACCTTTAAAAAGAATCATGGCTGGTGTGAGTGAGTTTCTAAACTCATGTGGGATTCCAGCCAATGGGACGACACACGGAAGAGTGTCCCAAAGCAATCGCAGCCTCCGAGTGCTGTAGCAGTTCGCTGTATAAGCGCATCCAAAAAGATCGCAGACATGCTATAAGCGCCTGCCGTCAATGGGTCATATAAGGAACATTATACAGATCCCGCTACAATAAATAACAGCGCTGTTGCTGTTTCAAGCTGAATAAGGCTGGTGTTGTTAAAGTACTGAGACTCTGCTTCGTGTTTTGGGGCGCAAGATGGGGACTCGCACTTCACGCACACACACACAGTCACAATGCTGTAGTAAACAGTATACGCTCATACGGATGTTGACTATATGAATGAGGCACACAGATTCAGACGGAGAATAGTAGACGATTGCCAGAGAGAGCGAGCGAGATAAGGAGAGAGAGACGTGGGCGAGCGAGAGAGATAAGGAGAGAGAGAAGAACCATCAGCTCAGTTGTGATCACATGACTCTCAGCAGACAAACTGTATCCATACTACTCGTATTGCAAGACATCGCTCGTTTATCAAGTCAAAATTTATTAAAAAATTTTGCTCGTCTTGCAAAACACTCGTAAACCAAGTTACTCGTAAACCGAGGTTCCTCTGTATATATATATATCTATATATATATATATATATATATATATATATATATATATATATATATATATATATATATATATATATATATATATATATCATATAAAATGGTGGAAGACTCAGTCAAAAAGGGGATTACACAGTGGGAAAGACATACACATACACTGGTGACAGCAATGCAAGACAGTCACAACTAAAAGAGGGCCCCAGTGGCTGCAGGTTTTCATTCTAACCTTTGTCTTAATTATTGACATGTTTTTTGCTGCTAATTAACTTCTTTTGAATTAATTTTATTTGACTTGCTCTTGAAGACTCAGACCCCTTAATTGTTTCATTTTCCTTAATTAGCAGCCAAACAATAATGAGATACAAAGTGAATAAAAACACGACCAGCCATCATACAATATCTGAAAATAAAGAAAGGTCTCAGGAATGTTGATCTGCTCAAGTCCACCAAATATTCTTACAGTGCTCTTAGAAAGGAGAAAATCAACAATTTCGGAAAATGTATGCCATTGCACAATAAGAGCAGCAACAAACCATGGAATTAAAGAATGAGTTTAATTAACAACAAGAATCAGAGCCTAATTAAGCAACTGGTTGGAGTTTGAGGCCCTGGCTTAGTTGGTCTTCTGTTGGCTCACTCACTTCATATTTCATTTCTGTTTGGGTGCCATTTAAGGCAGGGAAACACACCTTAAAAAACAAGTCAATTAAAATTAATTCAAAAGAAGTTAATTAGCAGCATAAACAAGGTCACTAATTACGAAAAGGTTAAGAATGAAAACTTGCAGCCACTGAGGCCCTCCAGGACTGGAGTTGGGGGCCGCTGCTCCAGACAGTACCATCAGTGTTGACACATGAATGGAGCTTGGCTTGAAGAAACGGTCTAAAATGTCTAACGTGACCATCAAAGGGGGCAGCCGCAGGCAGGTATCAATTTAAATGTTTTAATAAACTCAGAATGTCAAAGGAGAAATGGGGACCAGAATGAAGTATACACGTGTACGGCTAAGCAACATGAAAGACCGAGTTACCCTCATCATCAACAAGAAACACATGTTGTAAAGTACAGTAAGTAGCAATACTGCAGCTTAGCAATTCTGTTACTGCACCTGGAGGACAGTGACAAAAATGAGAAACTTAGCAGTACTTTATATTCTACCACACCCAAACTGAGACAACAGAAAGAGGGGATGTAGGGTGATGTGCATAAAGGAGTGATCAAGTGTGGTAGTTTATTTTAACCAGGTTGGGCACTTTTAATAACCTATAGTTAGCTTTATCCCAGTTTGTGATCATAACTTGGCATTCATTCAGTTCACACAGACACTGATTACCTTTCAACCTGGACTGGAAGCCCAACTGATGATGAAACATAGGAGTTTTGCTAAAGATTCGTAAAACTGACATCATGACAGCTCAGAAGAAAATGAAGTTGTCACTAATGAATGGGGAAGCACGGAAACCAGTCGACAATCTTACTAGACAAGGTGCAACAATTATCTAACTAAAAAAATAAACGCTGAAATCTATAACCTCATATCAAAAACAATGCCTAGACAGCTCTACTAAGAAGCCTATTATTAATATCTAAAATAGGTTAAGTGGGTGCAGAGTGCTTCAGCAGGCCCTCACATGAAAAGACAACACACAAGGAGGTCCTAAAAACCCAGAACCTGACCACTGGTGAGAAATTTCAAGTTGGCTGTTGGACTCATTGAAGTCACTGGGCATGGCGATTGTATGTGCTTTTTAGAAGGTTTCCATGTGGATGGGCTGCACTGACAGTCACAGTAAGCAGCTTCCGAATCTTTTGATCAGGATGACAATAACATCTGGAGAAGCTACTCAGCCAACGGTCTGTCGTGCCGAGAAAAGCCCACATGTTTCCTAGAGTTGTGTGGATACTAAAGACACAACAGTTTAAAGGGGCTTCTGATTACAATACGCCTGGAAAAGCTTAAAGAAATCAAATAAAAATTGTAAAGCAAAAAATGTCTAATTAGAGAGGAAATAAAAGATTTCCAACTACAGACATTTGCTTATTTTTGGTATAAGCTGCTTGGATGCGTTTCTTGAAACAGGAATAGAAGAATGAAGAATACAAATAATAACAGGGAAACCTTACAAGAACAATAGACTCCCCGCTACAATTGTTTGAAAGCTTGGTAACAAAGCAAAGGCTAATAAAAGTAGCCATAATGGTGCATTGAACTATAAGGCTATAAAAAAAAAAAAAAAGTGTGTTGTGAGATTGTTATTTGGATGCCAGCGTTTGAGTACATTACAATACGTGCTTTACGCGTAACTGGAATATTCAAATCAACAGCCCGTAATGTTCTGTAAGGAACGCTGAGCTATATGTCATAAATCGTAGGTGATTTTTGATAACCATTAAAAGTTTTTCTATTTTTGGGAAGCTGGGGTGAGTTACAATTTTCTGTTTCTTGCCAGTTGCTGTAAGCTTTTAAAAAGCATTTAATGTCTTTTTTTGTAGTTGTGCTTGCCTTGGTTTCACCAAAGAGACAGGAGTTATCTTTGTTCTTGTTCAGCCAATTTCTTTACTGCCTGAAGTGTCAGGGAGCTATTAGGGCTGCTTTGCAGATTTTAGCACTTAGCACCTCTTAGGAAACACATTTTTTTTTTCTTTTTTTTTTTTCTGTCGTAACATCCTAGAGCAGATATGGTATATTGCATGCCAAGAATCGACAGCTTTCGCTCCCACCTGCAATTTAGCACGTTGCTATAGCAGTGGGGAAAACCATCTCAGCAATTTGACACAAGTGCGGCACACAGAAGACGTAAAAGGCTGGACTGGAATGCAGCCACATGGCAGGAAGTGAGTGTGCTACAGTCCCAGAAAACCCTAATCACATACTCTCTACGCTGGAAGTATGTTCATAAGCATTTAAGAAAGAAAATGTGCTAAGGGGCAGCAATGTGTAATTACCACTAATAATTTTCTTTACTTTGATAAAAGGAGTTTACCTTTGTTTTCCTACACTTTAAAGGGTGACACTTTGAGCAGGGGAATGAAATCCATTGATTTGTGAAAAAGTGCTGAATAAATACTTTTCATGAAACAGCAACACCTTCCCCCGACAGCAATGGTTAACTTGAAAAATTCCAACCAGATTCAAATAAAACCAATAAATGACAGCAGTGCATCCTGAATTGTCATCTCACGGGTCTGATCACACAGCAACATTTCTGTGAATTGGACACATGAGCTGCCGATTGTGTGTGTGTTCACCTCTCAACGGACTGGCACCTCGTCTTGCAATCCAGGCTGTCAGGATCGTCTTCCGCTCTCGGTGACTTAAAAATTATTTGCATTTATATAGCGCTTTTCTCACGACTCAAAGCGCTCAGCAATTGCAGGTTAAAGGCCTTGCTTAAGGGCCCAACAGAGCAGAGTTCCTTTTGGCATTTATGGGATTCAAACCGGCAACCTTCCGATTGCCAGTGCAGATCCCTAGCCTCAGAGCCACCACTCCGACTTAGACAAATGCATGGTGTTAGTTAATTTAAAATAAGAGTTTAGCTTTAACTTGAAGTTTAACTTTACGGTCTTGGGTCCACAGAACATGCAATACCTGAAAAGGGTGTTCAACCCCTTGGAGGTGTCTATAAAACATTGAATCACGGTGGATTTCATTTCATTTTTTGACACAGCTCAATACAAAAGAGAAAACAGATGTGTGCAATGTGACCATAATTAACTACAGATATTAAACACAACATACAGGGTCTGATCCCACCAGTATTCTTCCCCTTCAAGTCAGTATTTAGCAGCCTACGTCTGTGTGAACAGGTCTTTGCACATCAGGACACTGCAAACCCCCCACCCCAATATATTTTGCCAAACTGCTCAAGCTCTATCAGGTTGCATGAGGATTACGAGTAAGCAATTTTTTGTCAATTCCAGCCATAAATTATCAATTGGATTGAGATCTGGACTCTGATGCGGACACTCCAGGACATAAACATTGTGGGTTTTAAGCCATTCCTGTGTAGCAGTGGCTTTATGCTTAGGTTTGTTGTCTTTCTGGAAAGCAAATCCTCTCCCAAGATGCACACGCATCAGGATTTGCTGTATTCTATTCTGCACTCTAACTCTTGCCACCACCACGCTTCACAGCGACGATGGAGTGTTATTGCAAATGGACCGTGTTTGGCCTACGTCAAGCATGGCATCACTCTGACTGCCATAAAACTCAATTCTGCTGTCATCAGACTACAGCGCCTTCTTCCAGCTGACTTTAGAGTCTGGCAAACTGTAGCTGAGATGTCACGTGGGTTTGTCTCTTTGCCACTATCTCACGTAGTGGCACAACTAGATAGATAGATAGATAGATAGATAGATAGATAGATAGATAGATATAGATAGATATAGATAGATATAGATAGATATAGATAGATAGATGCTTTTTTCAGCTAGTGTTAAGATTGTGCCTTGTGTGTTCTTTGTATTTAATTCCTTTCCTGGCCAATGAGTTTACATTCTTTGCTTTTCCAGTCTACATAAAGTGTGCACACTAGGAGTCGGCAAGTGTGTGTTTTTTTTTTATTTCTTTCAAATCATTCTTGCTGTTTTTTTTTAATTTCTTTTCTCTAATCCTAACATCCAGCTTTTACTTTGAAATTAATTCCTCAACAAGATCATAAAGGCACAAGTGATAGTTGGTTAATGGTAAATTTATCAAAAATATTGCAAACATCTTTCTTTACGGAGTGAAACATACATAGACAGATTGCGTTGCCCAGCAGTATGGTATATTGCAGTACCTTGAGAAACTGCAAATCCTAACATGACAATACTGTGCAAAAATGATGTGAATGGGGCTATGGTGCGCTAGGTCTGGGTGAATTGAAATTTCTCAACAAAACATTTATCAATAATTGCATAAATATAAATTGCCCCAAAACAGTCATTCCTCAGATTGTCAAAAGTGTAATTCAGGAAGAGTCTGTCCTAAAAATTGTTACAGTGAGTTTTCTGTGAGAAAACGTTGTGATTTCAGTGAAGTCTGAGGCCGTCGACTAAGAGACATTACTTTACTCACGTAAGAAATGTGACATGTTTGTACCTTAATCACATGGTTGATATGAAGGAAGTTACTACTGTCCTAATTTTTCCTGCTTTTTAATATCCTAAATTGTTTTTGTTTTTTTAGGGCAGTTTTATTTCATGCAGGATGCTCACTCCTTCCATCTTCACTGCCATTTACCTATATGCCAATTTTTTTATTATTATTTTTTAGCAATTCATGTTGAACACTGACAACAGCTTTTTTGTTTTTGGTTCAGTGCACTTGCTTCCCTATCTTGGAAAAAAAAGCAAAAGAAGAAAAATATTCCTAAAATGTAAAGCAATGCTTAAAAAACAGCACAGTGAGAAATAGCTGGCACACACACTTGTCTGCATGTCTTCACATATTGTATGCAACACCACAACCTTATTGCAATGCTCTCACACTAGCCAAACCAACTTTACAGTTGATTGCAATAAAATTCTGAAAAAACACAAATGAATAGGACCAATACATGATCCAATCTTACTTGATGGTAAAGTAGCAGAAGTCTTTCTTTCACCATAAGTCACCAGAGACTGTTCTTGACTAATAAAAAAAAAAATCAGGAAAAGAAACTTTTCCAGATGCATTGGTCACTGGCAAAATAAGTATATATGAAATGCTATGTTGCTAAAGCAAAACATGACAAACTAAAGCAAGTAACCTTCAATTGTTATTTCCTCATTCCTTCATGTATTTCTAATATGGTGGCCCTGAAAGGTAAAACGCAAACAAAAAAAAAAAAAACTGAAAATGCAACCACCAGATTCTTAGAATGAACAACTTCACTGTCAGAAAACTTCAGCAATTCACTGCAACTGTTCCTTTAAGTGCCAGCCTTACAGGGTAGGTGAGCATGCATGTTCAGCACCTCCTCTCAGTCCCATACTATGTATGTCAGTTGTGGCCTCTAGAGGGTGCCAGTGAGTCAAACAGTTAGTAAAAAGTAAAATCAAATTCTTAATGCAAAAATTTTACTGGGTTGACAAGTACAGTGCATCCAGAAAGTATTCACAGCGCATCACTTTTTCCACATTTTGTTATGTTACAACCTTATTCCAAAATGGATTAAATTCATTTTTTTCCTCAGAATTCTACACACAACACCCCATAATGACAACATGAAAAAGTTTACTTGAGGTTTTTGCAAATTTATTAAAAATAAAAACTGAAAAATCACATGTACATAAGTATTCACAGCCTAAGCTCAATACTTTGTTGCTGCACCTTTGGCAGCAATTACAGCCTCAAGTCTTTTTGAATTTGATGCCACAAGCTTGGCACGCCTATCCTTGGCCAGTTTCACCCATTCCTCTTTGCAGCACCTCTCAAGCTCCATCAGGTTGGATGGGAAGCGTCGGTGCACAGCCATTTTAAGATCTCTCCAGAGATGTTCAATCGGATTCTAGTTTGGGCTCTGGCTGGGCCACTTAATGACATTCACAGAGTTGTCCTGAAGCCACTCCTTTGATATCTTGGCTGTGTGCTTAGGGTCGTTGTCCTGCTGAAAGATGAACCGTCGCCCCAGTCTGAGGTCAAGAGCGCTCTGGAGCAGGTTTTCATCCAGGATATCTCTGTACATTGCTGCAGTCATCTTTCCCTTTATCCTGACTAGTCTCCCAGTTCCTGCCGCTGAAAAACATCCCCATAGCATGATGCTGCCACCACCATGCTTCACTGTAGGGACGGTATTGGCCTGGTGATGAGCAGTGCCTGGTTTCCTCCAAACGTGACGCCTGGCTTTCACACCAAAGAGTTCAATCTTTGTCTCATCAGACCAGAGAATTTTGTTTCTCATGGTCTGAGAGTCCTTCAGGTGCCTTTTGGCAAACTCCAGGCGGGCTGCCATGTGCCTTTTACTAAGGAGTGGCTTTTGTCTGGCCACTCTACCATACGGGCCTGATTGGTGGATTGCTGCAGAGATGGTTGTCCTTCTGGAAGGTTCTCCTTTCTCCACACAGGACCTCTGACAGAGTGACCATCAGGTTCTTGGTCACTTCCCTGACTAAGGCCCTTCTCCGCTCATCGCTCAGTTTAGGTGGCCGGCCAGCTCTAGGAAGAGTCCTGGTGGTTTCAAACTTCTTCCACTTACGGATGATGGAGGCCACTGTGCACATTGGGACCTTCAAAGCATCAGATATTTTTCTGTAACCTTCCCCAGATTTGTGCCTCAAGACAATCCTGTCTCGGAGGTCTGCAGACAATTCCTTTGACTTCATGCTTGGTTTGTGCTCTGACATGAACTGTCAACTGTGGGACCTTACATAGACAGGTGTGTGCCTTTCCAAATCATGTCCAATCAACTGAATTTACCACAGGTGGACTCCAATTAAGCTGCAGAAACATCTCAAGGTTGATCAGGGGAAACAGGATGCACCTGAGCTCAATTTGGAGCTTCATGGCAAAGGCTGTGAATACTTATGTACATGTGCTTTCTCAATTTTTGTATTTTTAATAAATTTGCAAAAACCTCAAACTTTTTTTCATGTTGTCATTATGGGGCTTTGTGTGTAGAATTCTGAGGAAAAAAATGAATTTAATCCATTTTGGAATAAGGCTGTAACATAACAAAATGTTGAAAAAGTGATGCGCTGTGAATACTTTCCGGATGCACTGTATATATGTCCAAAACCTCCATATTAATCATTCTACATGGTAGTGTACTACTGCTTGGTGTGCGTTGTTAACTGCATCATGCCTCAATGCCTGTATTCACGTGGAGGGAGCTTTGCACAAGCGAACGCATTACACAGTACATGTGCATACATTCAACTGAACATCAGTGTGGAGAAATTAATTTGCGTTAAGTCACCTTGGCTGCTTCTGGCAATGTGTACAGCTCACAACAGTCAGTGACTATACAATATTAATGATAATACATTCTGGAAGAAGCAATATCTAGATTAAAATATCTCCACTCAGTTGGTCCACATGCCCTGCCCTGGGAAATTCATAACAATTAGCGGACACCTTTGCAATATGCGTCACTAAAATTGGCCTCTAAAAGCTTCTTTTTTAGCAAGATATCAATAAACTAGATATACGTCATATTTATCAATAATTCATGTAAAAATACATCTGCACATGTCTGTTTGCCGCATACTGAATGCCAAAAGCAAGGTGCAGCTCTTAAATATCCTTTCAGCTAGGCAATATCATTGTTGTCTTCATTTGTGCAGCCATAAAAAAAATGGGCCCACTTCAAGATAAGCACTCCCAGTGCAACACCCAAATACTTCCCCAGTGAAAAAGAGGCTTTTCATTGGCTGATGTGGCTAACAAGGTTGCTTTTCATTGTACAAGGAAACAGCAAGACCCAAGTTCACATCCCAGGGAGAATGACTTGTGACAAGGGCTCCCATGATTTTTGTTTCTTTTTGGTGTGCTTTATATAATTTCCACACATTTTAATTAGCATTATGCTCAGTAAATTAACCATTTTAAGTTGAAAGTTGGGTTTTTGGAAGAAGACCATTATCCAGTGTATTATAGTACACTGCAAACGTTTCTATAGTGAATAATAAAAAAGAAACGCAGTTCAGCTCAGCTACCCTTCAGGACGCAGACCAAGTACTACGACAAATCACAGCAGAGTGTGAGACAGAGAACCAGGCCGGACATATTGCACTCATCTGATATTTCTCCCCAGCAGCACTGGGCCCCCAAGTTTGAGCCCCGGTAATCCCAAACATTGATACATTGTGCGTTGCGATTAATGTAAAAGGAATGCTTTCTTCTAACAGGCAGATATGTTTCAAAGGAAATGAAGAGTGTTTTATGCACACAGTCAGCTGTTACATATAAAAAGAAGAAAGCAAGGTCCTGAAGTCTGGTTATACACAAATGTAGAAAAGGTAATACCTACAAAAAATAAAAATAAGAAAACAAAATCATAGTTAATTTATGCAAGATAAAGTTACTTTAGTTGTTTTTAGTCATTGTGTTGATGGCTTCATTCTTTCTTGATCATTATGTTTGGTGCCCAGGGATGTTTTCCTGATGCAGCTTGTGGCGATTCATGACATGTAAAGGCTTGGCCACATTACAGCGATTTTAAGTCCCTGACATCATTTACACAATCTTAGGGAGTCAAGGCCCTAGTCAAGCGGTGTACTCCCATAAACTGCAAGTCATACAATCTGACATACCCAGCAACACAGTCCAACCAGTCTGTGACCCATCACAACAAACATGTCTCAAGTTGCAGGGATGGGCTTGTGAGAGCTAACCACCAGTGAGCGCCCAGTCGGAAGAACAATACATATAATGCAGCTATGAGGAACAAGGAATGCGTGTGTTTTTGAACTTGCAAGCAGAACAGACCTTAGTCTGTGTGATTTCTTGTGTCTTACGTGCCACGATAGAGTGAAGAAAATAAAAAATAGGGCAGAGATTTTGTATGAACTCACTGTACCTGAAAAGCATTTGTACTTCTCCATTATTGGCTGACAGAAAATGGGACAAACTCACAATATTCTGAAAAGGTGTGACGGAAAGTCATCATGACAGGAAACTTGTCACAAAGTCGTGTAATTTGTCATCCCCTTGTGATCTGCAGTGCTGTAATCTGATAAACTCAGTCGATAAGATCAGCAACTGCAGTCATCAAGTTTGACATCCCCTCTAAACAGGATGTCATGTAATGTGACACCAGCTAACGCCACCTTTAAATTTAGGACTGAAGGACTGCGGTAAAAACTGTCTCTACTTAAATATATAAAAGGAATGCAAAAATGGGCTTGGTTTAAAATTCTCATCACTGGCAAGCATATCCAATATGCCCATTTAAGGAAGTGATTTAATGCACGCTAATTAGAAAAACAAAACACTTGGCAGCAATTTCCTCTTTTCATAAAATGACATTCTCATTGGTCCCATCAACTGCTATTGATTTTCCAGGGTGAATTAAGGAGTAATTTAGCTTTTAAAATCTGTTTTCATGGTTACCTAGAATATTGTCCAGTTTAAGTCATTTATATGATGCGCTGATGATAAACCTTCTGATTCTCTGTAAAAAGAAACTAGAAATTCTGAAATCAGTTTGTATCACACCATTGCACTTTAGCTGCATCTTTATTTACTCCAAAGACCTAATTCAAACTCACTATTGTTATTTTTATTCGCCTCTAATCTGAATCCTGGACTAAGCTACAAAAATAAAGCATGGTGACTCAATCTATAACCACACTAGTACATTCTCAAACAGCATTTTTAAAAAGAAAACGATCTCTGTTCACAATAATGTTTTCATATAATTTATGCAAGTATCTCTCCGAGGAGTGTTTTCAGAGGTTAAAAATGATGGTGTACTGTGGATGAAATGCGAAAAAGACTAATGTCTGCGTTTTTAAATGAAAACCCTGTATGTGGTCTCAGTTGGAAGAGCCGATTCACTGAACTGTTCAGAGCTGCCGCTCCTCCATTCAATTATTCGCTGGTTAAGTTTCATCAGGTCAGAATATTCTTATTGTTATTGGTACACACAATTCTAACACTATGTCATAATGCATTTGAAAAAGCTTAAATATAGTAACTTCACAGACCTAAATTAAAAGATGTATGCATTCAGAGCAGCATACTTCATTATTGGCCAAAGACTGGAGTTCAAGACTTCAGCAATTCCTTGAACCAAACTGCACAAATCTTTAGCTTAGTATACAAGACTAGCCAACCCGCGGCGTACCATACGCCGCATAATCAGGGCGGTTTTTAATGATTTTTAAGCACAGAGAGAAAATTAACATTTGAAAAATCGGTAATGTAATAAATCAGCAAGAAAAGCAACATTGGAATAATGCACGGCACAAACCAACACACAATCGTCCGTGCGGTGCTCAGGCGCGGAGGGTGGAACAGGAGGAGAAGGACTCCTGCTGACTTCTGCTCCCTCCGTCATGCTAGTGTGCTGATTTCTCGTTCAGTATGCACTGCCTGCTCATGTGCCCACCTCCAACTGGTGACTCGAGTCGTTGTCGTCTTTGTACAGTCCAGATGCACCTGCTGTGACTCACGTAGACTTTTCATTGCTCTGTGCGGTTTTGGCTGCCTTTCTATATATAATCCATTAAGACACCCGACTATGGTGGTAGCGAGGTGGGAGGGGGGTGTGTACAAAGTGCAGGAGCATCTAAGAAGATGCATGTTTGTCGCGGAAGTGAATTGCTGTATGTAGCGTGTAAAACACTTTGCTATGGTGCACGCGGTCATGCGTCGTAACCGAAAACTCGGTTTTTAAAGACTGGTTACTTCATTGTGCTTCAACCTCAGTTGTAAAGGATTTTTTTAAGGATCCCATGGGATACCCCTCGCAAACTGTTTTACACGCTGCATATGGCGATTCACCTCCATGAGAAACATGCCACTATGAACAGTCAACGTAGCTCGGAGGTACATGACATTACCCGGACCTGCACTGCATGTGGCCTCTACGACATACGAATATAAATGACGCCATTTTTTCTGTGTCGTCGCGTCCGAGTTGGTGGGCGTGGCCCCGCGAGTTGTTGTCGAATCCAATGGTCTTGGAGTTGGTGGGCGTGGCTCCTTCCTTCGTGCGCCATAGGTGTCTCACTTGGCGGCGGCTTAGTGAATCCACGCCCCTTCCGGCGTGCTTATCATGGTTGTCTTGCCTTAGTGAATTATATATATATAGATAGATGATCACAAGGTATCATTAATGAAGACTTCTTTGTTCAGTAATTGCACATCACTTGACAGTTCAAAGGGTGAGAAAAATGACCCTAACTTTAATAACAGCCATATCAACCAACTCATGAGAGAAGCAACAAAACACAGAATAAAAGCTCGCAGGAACCTGTGGAAGGAAAACTGGAGGACTTGGAGTACAAGCACCATGCCATTCTGCCTCCTTCTAAAATGAAATTAATAAAATTAAGATAGAATTAATTGCACTTTCAATATTCTCTGGCTTTTACACAACAGCTAAACAGAGAAAGTTCCAAATGTACCATAGAGACCCATTTCAGTAAAGACACCTGAGAAAAGTCAAAAAAGAAACTGAAACGTGAAAAGCATTACAAAAACTAGGCCCAAGAATTACTTCTGCGTTAATGGCTGTAAAACACTGCATTTCAGTGAAACACAATTCACATCCAAGTAGAGACTATGGTTACTCTTATTCTAGAGCAAGGCTGGGCAAGGTCTGTCCTGGGGGGCCACAGTGGCTGAAGGTTTTCATTCCAACCCACTTGCTTAATTAAAAACCAATCCTTGCCAATCTCAGACATTATTTAATTTATGGCTTGTTGCTCTGCAATGTAAGGTCTTATATAATAGAATATCATCCAAATGAGTTGAAGCCTAAAAAGGATAATTTTCAGTCTGTCACATTTTTCTATTAAGCGTTTTAATAAATCAAACAGTACACGATGAACAAACACAGATATAAATGGAAACAAGCTAGATGGAGAACTATTGGCTGCTTTGTCATTTACATCTTATTGTTAATAAGGAGCCATTAAAACATTGAATGCTGCTGTTTAAGGCTGAAATAAGCAATTAAAGCTGGAGAACCTTAACCAGCAAGACCACTAAAATGAAGCATCAAAATGTCACTAAGTGCTTCATCAGCAATGCTTCTTATTAAGAAACTGAGTTGAAACAAAACCCTGCAGCCACTGTGGCTCTCCAGGACCGACATTGCCCACCCCTGTTCTAGATCAGTGGTCTCAAACTCCGGTCCTGGAGGGCCACAGTGGCTGCAGGGTTTTCATGTTAACCCTTTTCTTAATTGGTGACCAGTGTTTGCTGCAAATTAATTCCTTTTCCTTTTATGTTAATTTTTTTAAGATTTGTTTCCCTAATTTTCTTCATCTTTCCTCTGAATTGCTTCATTTCTTTCCTTAAATGGCACCCAAACAGAAATGAAATGTGGAGTGAGCCAACAGAAGACCAACTAAGTGAGGACCTCAAACTCCAACCAATTTCACTCCAACCAGTTGCTCAATTAGGCACCGACTCTTGTCTGTCTCTCTCTCTCTCTCTGTATTATAAAAAAAAAAATCCTGTGGAATGAATGACTAGGAGACGATACGTGATCTTCACGTTAAGATCACAAAAGACAAATAAAAGAACCGCAAGACGAAAGAGAGCACACACAGATAGATACAGGTGTCTCAGTGCATATAAAGCGTATATAGGACAATACGTTATACATGAAACGTCGATGAATAAAAGATCGCATTAGCGCAAAAAAAGGAAATTAATCATCAGGACCAGGTGTAACTGAAAAAATAGCAGGACAAAGCGAGGTCAGAAATAAAAGGAAAAGAGCAGAAAACAAAGTCTTCACATTTGCATCATTCAATGCACAAAACGTAGATTTACACAATAATGGAACATACGCTACGACAATCTGTGGAACCACAACAGTTAAAGCAACGACAAGTTTAATTTCAAAGAAAACACAATTCGGTCAGGTGTATATTTATGATCACGGAGAAGCGATCACAACGCGAGCAGCAGACACACAAAGTAGCAAAAAGGACAGCAGCTGTACAGGCTTTAAAAAGATCGAAGGGCACCGCGACAGCAGCCCCCAACCTCGACCCCCCGACAACGCGCGCAGCATTATACGTCCTGCAAGAAAGAATTTAACCACGCCTGGGGCCAGAAATAAAGGACAAGTATTGTTTATACGTCACGTGAGACCAGGCAGTGAGCCATCATTTAAAACAAGTCCACGAACATCTAACCTTGCAGTTGTTGGATTGGTTTATAACTCTGTGGGGAATATTTATAAACAGTGTGGGACAGTTTATAAGGGCTTAAAATATATAAAAATAACCATAGAAACATATGGTTTCTACTTCGCGGATTTTCACCTATCGCGGGGGGGTCTGGAACGCAACCCCCGCGATCGAGGAGGGATTACTGTATTGTTTTTACAAAAGTTTTTAAAAGTGAAAATAATGCATATGTAACAATTCCCAAGAATCTCTTCAAATTGTATATTGCCTGCCTACGGTAAAGTCCTCCCTGATGGAGGATCGCAGAAATCGTGAGAAAGGGGGGTCCTTTCATCGGATTAGCGCTATTTCAGATGTGGAATGGCAAAATGGGGGAGGCAGCTTAATGAATGAGGTCTCCAGGACAAAACAAATCCAAATCATATTATGTGATATCATCTCATGTGAAATTCTACTCCGTACTTCTAGAATTTTTATTTTTATACTGTATTGAGGATTTATTCTGTTCAATGTATTGTACTGTATTGTATTGTATTGACCCCCTTCTTTTTGACACCCTCTGCACGCCCAACCTACCTGAGAAGAGGTCTCTCTTTGAACTGATTTTCCCAAGGCTTCTTCGATTTTTTCCCTACATGGGTTTTTTCTGGTCGTCTTCGAGCAGCGGTTCTCAACCTTTCTAGTGCCGCAACATTTTAATACAATTTCCAATGCTGTGACGACCCCAACCATAAAATTATTTTCATTGCTACTTCATAACTGTAATTTTGCTACTGTTATGAATCGTAATGTAAATATCTGATATGTAGGATGTATTTTCATTGTTACAAATTGAACATAATTAAAGTGTAGTGATTAATAACAAAAACAATATGTAATTATATATTGTGAAATATTTATTTCTAATTACAAATAAATGAAATTTTGTCGTATGACTTACATTTATTTGTTTTTCTTCATTGTGTATTGAACTGTACTAACTTTATTCATGTTGTATACTTATGTGAAAATGTGAAAAGCATGGCGCAGCATGAGGTAACCGTCTTAATATAACAACAGTAAACTACATTGCTACAATTGTTGCGACAGTACGCGTAAAAACCCAACGTCAGTGCGAAGGTTGAGGCTGGTTCTTTCTCACCAGATCAGAAATTCTCGGGGCAGTCTTTGCAAGAGTACAACAAAGATCATCTTCTGCAACAAGTCTACTTCTGTATTTAGACTTGATAACCAACAAGCTAGAAAACCCTGTTTCGCAAAGATATGTTGTTGGAAATGGAAGAAGAAGTGCGTAAATCCCTGCAACGATGTACAGTAATGTAAACAGTTAAAAATAATAAAGTTACGACAATTAAAACGTTTGAAATTATTCTGATTCAATTGTCTGCAACATCTATCCTCAAATGACAATTACAGCAAAAAACTAGTAACTACCATTGGAAAAAATTTGTACAATAACAAGTTTTAAACATTAGCATTGACAAAACCCATATTTCTAATGGTCTTAGGTGACCCCTGATGGGGTTGCGACCCACAGGTTTAGAACCGCTGTCTTAGAGGGTCAAGGCTGGGGGTTGTCAAGATTCAGGGCCTGTTAAAGCCTATTGCGGTATTTCTTGTGTGATTTTGAGCTATACAAAAATAAATTGTATTGTATTGTATATCCGGTAAACCAAACACGGGGGTGGGCGAGTGAAGCGAGCAGGGGAAGGAGCCCCCTAGTTGTTAATTAAGTTCCATGGCTTGTTGCTGCTCTTATTGTACAATGACATACATTTCCCGAAAAATCATTGATTTTCTTTTCTAAGAGCACTGTTAAAATGTTTTGTGGACCTGAGCAGATTAACATTCCTGAGACCTTCACCTTCCTTTATTTTCATATATTGTGTGATGGACACAGTTTGCTGGTCATGTTTTGGCTCATTTTATATCTCATTATTTGTTTGACTGTTAATTAAGGAAAAAGAAACAATTGAGGGGTTTGAGTCTTTAAGAACAAGTCAATTAAAATTAATTCAGCAAAAACAGGTCACTAATTAAGAAAAAGATTAAAATGAAAACCTGCAGCCAGTGTTTGAGACCACTGTTCTAGATCATTAATTATCCAGTAGGTATTTGAAGACGACTGCATGTGGTGATGATAAATAGTCAACACTTCACAGAGCAGTACATCATCACCCTAAAGCATGGGTGTTTAACTCCGGGCCTGGAGGGCCGCATTGGCTGCAGGTTTTCATTCTAACCCTTTTCCTAATCAGTGACCAGTTTTTACTGCTAATTAACTCCTTTTCCCTTCATTTTAATAGCCCTGTTTTTAAAGATTCAGTCCTCTGAATTTATTTGTTTCTTCATTAAATGATAGCCAAAAAGAATTGAGATATGAAACGAGCCGAAAGATGACCAGCTAAACTGGGATTTCAAACTCCAACCAATCTCTTAATGAGAAGTCAATTCTTGCTGTTAATTAAACCCATTATTTAATTCCATGGCTCGTTTCTGCTCTCATTCTGCCACAGCAGATATTTCAAAAACTGTTGATTTTTCTGTTCTTTCTAAGAACACCATCAAAATGAGTTAGTGACCGGAGAGATCAACCTTACTGAGACCTTCACTTTCTTTATTTTCAGATATTGTGTGATGGGTACAGGTGAACTGGTCATGTGGCGGCTTGTTATCTGTCTCATTATTGTTATTAAGGAAAAAGAAACAACTAAGGGGTCTGAGTCAAGTTAATTAAAACTGAGGCAAAAGAAGTTAATTAGCAACAAAAACTGGTCAGTAATGAAGAAGATGGTTAGAATGAAAACCTGCAGCCACTGCAGCCCACCAGGACCAGAGCTGGACACCCATGCCCTAAAGCTAAAGGCTTTACAGGACCAAAACATCCTCTCCAAAGTGTGACAGGGAACCATTCATAGCAACCATGATCAAAAACGTTGGTGATCCATGGTGATTTGATGGTAACAAAACACAAAGCCCAATACATGCTACCAATAATAGAGAGAATCTGTTCCTCATTTGTAAATTTAGAACACATTTAAAAATAGATGTTGCTTAAATGTCATTCATAACATTATTCACAAAATGTCTCACCAAAACACATACCACCGCCTTTTTTTTTTTTAATGGAACAGATTTGCTTTCAAAATAATTTCTATTTCCCCTGTGGTTTGGCACGTGGCAAAATTCTGTAAGGGCATCCATGGAAATCAACATTTTTTTATTTTTTGATAATTGTCAGTTCCTTCCATTGTGTTGATACTCATTTGGCAAATCATAAAACAGAGTCCACCCGATTAACATGACAAAACTGAAACTAAATGAGGTCAAATGCTTTTCAGACCCTCAAACAGTATTACTGACCCACAGTTTACAGACAGAGATTTCCCAAACTCAGGAGATACTTAGAAGGCAAATGTAACAGCACAGAAATAACAGAATGTGAGTAAGAGGCTTTCCACCGAGAGCCTGGTCAACAATTACCTTGAAAACCATTCTTTACTGAAACTGGAACATAAATGAAAGAAATGATATGCCAGCATGATCAAATTGAACTACATTGCAGACATATTTAACTGCAGCAGAAGTCGGACATCAATTCTAACAAGCCTTTATTCACTTTTTAGCATTATCTCCCAAGATTGTCATGACAAGTGATGAGCAAGCCCTGCTGAATTTGCTTCACCTCGAATTTGACAGAAATGCAGTAATGTTTGGGTATCTGCCAAAATGCATTACAGTCCAAGGGAGAGGAGAAACTGATCTAGTTTTGTGTTAATCATAATGGTTCAACGGTTTTTAAAGGAACTCTGAGGGATAAGGAAAGGGTCTACCACCTATGTGGGTCTGATTACAGGGGCCTAAACTGTGACCCGAGTCCTGAGGCAGCAGTACTATCCACTAACACTCGGAATCCTTCATCTCTTTATCAGTGTGACTAGCTAACACCCACAGTCCCCATGATGTAAGGGATCAAGCAGTATATACTTGGGGTGGTCGGCAATCATTGTCACTACCCAATCCGTGCTATACAGCGAGGAGCCTAACATGCTTCACCATACAATGAATCTATGCAGAACAACAAAGTAATTTCACAATATTCTCATAATCAACTAATATACCCATGAAATGAAAATACTGCAATAATATTTAAAACATGCGCAGCGCAATTTCTGCAGGAATACCAATTGGGTAGTAACATCACATATGCATGTATATACTGTAAATTATTTAAGTACATGCAAAGCAGGTCGAGCAGTGCCGTAAAATGCGAGGTGGAGTACAGTAGGTAATGTAGATGTGTGGTAACATCTGCATCCAACATGGCTACTAGAGCTCTGTGATGTCACGCTGTGATGGGGCACCCAGACAAAAAGCCTGTCTAAGCCGACCTCACGGAGAATTTTCAGGGAAAAAAATTTGGCAAACAAGGTCACCAGTGAACCCACCAAATTTAGTGTAAAAACACTTTGTTGTCAGAACCTGCATATCATGGCTCCAACTTTTGTTTTGCACCGTTTCTAGAATTTGTTGCTTTGCTTTCAGGAGACTGTTTATTTTTCATTTTTACGGAGGTTATATCACCAGGTTACCATATTATGATCTTGTTTCTTTATTATTGCTGCTGCTGTTTTTGTGCTGATCCTCGAACAGTCACAGCCATGTTGTTTGCCATATGCCTGTTGCTGCTCACATGACAAAGAAGTCATATGACACATTACTTCATTACACTGCTCATAAAAGCTGGCCGTGCCCCATTACTCAGCATTCAAGTTTTGCATTCTTTTAGTTAAAAATAAAACTATACATAGTGACAGTTCAGAGCATGTTGATCCAGTACACTGGATGAAAATCAGCTTTCAGTATGGAGCTCAATAAAAACATTTTTCCAGTATGCTAAAAACGATTGAAAAACTTACCAAAAGCATTTAAACAAAACACGTCTAATCGCAATCAAAATCAAAGGAAACAGGAATTGTGGTTTTCTGTTGGCGACTTCCTGTTTTAAGGTCATTTCTTTGTGTTTGGACTTGTATGTCCACCATGTGTAGTAAGTGATCCCACCTCTTTACAAACATTACCTAGCGTGATGTGAACTTCAGCCTGATTGGTGAGTTAGTGCGGGCTTTGGCCCCCCACAACTCTGCACTGAATTAAGAGAGTATGACAACACATATGCATTTAAAGCGGACAAATTGAAAAAGCGAGGGAGGCCAGAAAAAAGCTGCGTCTTGTCCTATTTTTATTGGCTCAAGCCGGGATGGTAAATATCCATTTGAGTAGCAAAGCATTAACAAGTTCCTGCTCATTAATACATTTTTATTTTAAATAAATACATTACACCAGGATCTTCTGGAAAAAAAAAAAATTTAAAGGAGTATTGGCTGCACAGTCTGCTCCTAGTTAGGGGCAAACAAAACACAATAGTATCAGAACTTAGATTTTTGGTTAGCAATTCAACTATTTGTTTCACTAGTTATTCTAAGCACCTGCATTTTCATCTGTTAGACCCTGGTGCACTCCCTTCCGTACTTCTAACCCCTGGTGGGTTTTTTATTTCACTCTGTATCAAGCTCTCACTCTGTTCCTTTGCGAAATCAGAACAAAGTTACCTGATAGACCCAAACACACAAAAACAAATACTATTGGCATGAAGGCTGTTGCACTACATTGAATAAAATTATTTACCTTGTACTAAAACAAAAAAGTCGAAAAGTAGGGGGGTGAAGAAGTTCAATCAATACTTATGTTAAAAAAAAAAAAAAGATATATCCATCAATCCATTATCCAACCTGCTATATCTTAACTACAGGGTCATGGGGGTCTGCTGGAGCCAATCCCAGCCAACACAGGGCACAAGGCAGGAAAGAAACCCCGGGCAGGGTGCCAGCCAACAGCAGAAAAGTTACATATACTGTATATGTCTTGTATAGACATACAAGAATCAAAGGCAATATATAGCAATACCTTACGGGTGGGGGTGAAACAAGACTTTACTCCCAACAACCTAACCCCCACACGGCCCTAGCCACCCCACCCCTCCCTCCCCCTGTAAGGTATTGCTATATATTGCCTTTGATTCTTGTATGTCTAAGCATTATCCTCTGATGAAGACCCTGGTAGGGGTTGAAAGCTCAGGAATAAAAACTACTTTATGATACGTGATTCATTTTCTCCCTTTGTGGATCTCCAACTGCTAATATATATATATATTTATATATATATATATACATACATACATACATACACACAGGGTGCGGCAGAAATAACTCCCACGTTTCAAAGGGGGACTTGGGAAAAAAAATGCTACGAGGTATCACCAAAAACTTTTTATTTCCCAAATGTAGATATAAAGAAGTTTTTTTACTTTAAGTTTTAAAAATTATATCGTCCAAATGGTGGCCTTGACGGCTGATACACATTTGGAGCTGTTCTTGGAAGTTTTCCATCACTCTCACTAGCATGTCGGGCAATATTCCTTCAATTTCTTCTTGAATAGCCTCATTTAGTTGGTCCAAGGACCAAGGACGATGTTTGAAAACCTCCTGTTGCCCTTACTCTTTGAACCCACAGCAAAAAACCAAACCGCGTGCGGAACACCCTCTGCGTCACAGCTACAGATTCGCCATTTTTGAAAAAAGCCTCCACTACAAAGCCTCGATGCTCACCTGAACACGGCATGGTGATGACTGAAAACTTTATTATGTACCATACCTAACGGAACGGACCACACCCCTCTACCTGCTTTGGGGACCCCACAGTGATTTTTCAAAATGTGGGAGTTATTTCTGCTGCACCCTATATATATATAGACACACATATAAGATCACAACAGGTTCTCTTGATCTGTCCCAAAACTGAGAACAATGCAAAGGAGGCCAAAGTACATAAAGAAAGACTTGGAGTAAATGCAGAGTACACAAAAAAACAAAAATAAATAAAGTGACAACCCTTTATATTTTACTCAGTGAGGATAATCACCTGGCCAATCAGGCGCAGCCTGATCCACTGCCCAGCATTTGCACTTACTCTGACACCCCCACTGTCTCTTATCCAATGGCTCTCTATCCATCACTAATCATTGAGGGACTATCCAAACGTGACTTGTAATCGCCAGCCAGGAACCACTTCCTGCAGTACGGAGCAGCATGTCTCTGTTAAAGGACCAGAGAGCCCCCAGTGTTAACAGCCCATCTGCACTGGTATGGCCTCATTTGCAGTTATTGCCAGGTCTTCTTTGTCCTAAGCAATGAAAAGCTGTCTTGGTCCTCCATCTGCAACAGAAGAGAAAGAAAAAGGGGCTGAGAGAATTATATTGAAATGTTTATGCTGTGGAATTTTTTAGTTATGCATACAAAAAATACACATACCTGTATTGTATTATAAAGTCTACCAGCTTATTCTTCATTGTCTGTGAATTGGGTTAAGCAGACAATAAAACAGATGGATCGATGGATGACACCACAGCATGTATATCAAAGGTGAAAAATAAGAAATGGAAATATTAGACAGCATTGTTCAGGTAGGTACTATTATTACTATTAGCATATGCGTAAAAATGTAATGAAAGACCTTTCAAGAAACATTACATAAGAAAATAACTATTACATATTAAATTTGAACATGCAAAAAAAGTGAACGGAAACATTTTTAAACCAAAACAAACTGATTATCTTGTTTTTCTAATGAGGGACTTTTTCATCTTATGTTAGAATTTTCAATTTGAATATGCATATGAATCTGTTTGCATATTCTGTAAATCCCAGTTCTATGTTCTTGCTTAATAATTGCACCTTGTCTGTAATAAGTAAAGAACATTTGTGTTGATTTCCACCTTATAATGTTAACACTGATAGGAAGGATGTCTTTCACATTAACTGCAAATTTCAGTGGTTTACAAATTTGTCCCCTGTGCGCCCCCTGCTGTCTCCAAAAGTGTACATGTCAGCTTATTACTAATTTATTTATTTTTGTAAGCAGACATTTGCTAGAGCTAGCCTGTATATAAAAATTATTCTGCTGCTCATTAACCCTGGAAATGCTTAATGTTTGTGATCTTCTCATATACCCTTTTGACTTCAACATTTTCTGAGGAATGCAGCCAACATAATTAGCTTTAAAAACTGAAATTCAACTGCAATATATTTCCAGACATGGATTTGTAAGCAGTTTCTCAGTATTAAAAATGCATCGCAGGCAGCAAATGAGAGCGTAAATTAATGGCTCATTATCATCACACACATCCAAAATTATACTCCACACTTTGTCATGGTTTCTCTGGAGTTTGATTGTTCTCCCCATGTCTACATGGGTCTTCATCACACAAAAATGAGGGGATTCTAAATTTATATTCATGTAGACGGGCCCTGTAATCCGTTGTGCCCGGTGCTGCTGGATCTGCTTTATGGGCCAGTTACATGCAGGTGGTTATTATCTTACATTTGGTAACTTTGGTTACATCTTTACAGAAAACTGAACGAGCACCCCTTTCGAAAAATTCACTACACCAGAAAATCTCAGAAATGATCAGTGCAGGTCAAATAAGTGATACAGAAAATACTGAAGCCCTATAGTAAATGTTGGGTTTTCAAGGTGGACATTACTTTCAATTCTTATCTTCACCTCCCCCCCCCATTTCTCTGTGGGGCAATACGTTTGACAAACCCTCTTCATACAGCTTGGGCCCGCACCTCCCCTCCACTCAGACCCTTTTCCTTCAATCCATCCAGCTTCACTACTTTGACTTCCACTGTACTTCCATTTCCATCACTCCTTTGCCCACATATTCATTCTGTCCTCATTGCATGCCCACACCATTTCACCTACATTCCTGAACTTTCTTAGATACCTGTATTTTATCAGTACCCTTGATTGCCTCATTTCTCATTCTGTTCTCCTCACATCCATTTCAACCACATCCAACTTCTTCTCTGGCATGCTCTTTACTGGCCATACTTCACCTCCATATATTCTTCACTGTCATAAAAACCACACCTTTAACCCTCAATTGTTCAATCACACAATAGACCCATTAACTTCTTCCAACTGTTCCACCCAAAATGCACTCACTGAGTTAGTTCTACATCCACTTCTCCATCTTGAGCTACCATTGATCCACTCTTTTCAATATATTTCCCTGCAGACAAACGTCTGAATCCTCATCTCATTAAACCTCTGCTATTCAATATTCTTCCTATTTATCTCCAGTCTTTGGTATTCTGCAGCCCTTCTCCAATCTCCTAACTTCCTCCTTTCTGATGCTACACAACACAATGTCGTTGCCATGTATCCAACGAATCAACACATCCCTCACTAACCTATTCAAAGTGGTGAAAGCTTAAAGATCATCCCTGGTGCAGACCTACTTTAACAGGAGTCCATCTTGTCTTGCCTTGACATTACCTTTAACCTACGCTTAAACATTCACTTAATGTGCATAGTAATCATGGCAGACAATGTACGCATCCTTACAATGGAAATAAACACGGCATCAGAAAGCAAAGCTGCAGCCATGCTGAAAGGCGTCTTTCTCAAGTGACAGGAGAGAGTCAGAGGAATGGCTTGCAATGTGTGAGTGATTGAGGAATTTTCCACATCTATAAATTTCAAAACCCACCCTGCTGAGTTGAAGCCAAGGTCTGTGGATCACCAGAGTGTATAAATCAGAGCGCACTTTTGTCAAAGGGATTCCTCTTGGCTGATAACAGGTTAGTCCATCTATTTGCCAACATGAACAGAGAGTAACAAGAACAGAACACATCATCCTAGAGGTTATATACAGAAATTAAACTATTTTTTAAATGTTTTATTAACAAAGAAAATCTATGTGATAGTATATTGGAAGTAATGCAGTGATATATTTAAAGATGCAGACTACAATACTGAAACATTTTTAAAAAAATATATTGAATTTTCATATACTAATGAAATGGAGATTCAATTAGTTCATATCTAGTGGGGTTTAAAAAAATCAAATGGCAGGACAGTATCAAATCTGGCAATAATAAAAAGACCCAATCATAATTGAGGAAACCATTTCTTGGGCTGAATATGATTCCTAGATTAATAGAGCCATTAGTATAAAGGAAAAAAAGGGATGGATTACAAATTGTCTTAAGATTTTTTGAGATAATGTGGAGCAGCAATATAAAGATCAAGGCACCAGGATGTCTAGATCACACCTTAAGGCAAATAGAGAAGAGGAGCACAAACACTAGCTGGTGCTAACTGATCTGGCACATGCCAGGCTGTCAATGTCCATGCCAAACTTTGAACCATAAATTTCCAAGGGCGATGCTCATTCCTGCCCTACCCCCAGCACCCTGATCAAAAACAAATAAAACCAACACTTGCTAAAATCACACCTTTCATGAATCATCACATAAAAAAGATGAAGAATGTAGAACACTCAGCCTAAAAGGGATGACACATGAGAAATGTCTCACCGAGCCCTTATTAAAGCTGCCCAACAAATGCACAGCACATCTGTTTCAACCTGAAAGGCCCAGGGATTCTTCAAAAGTCAAATGTTGCTTGTGTTTGCTTTGATGGCCGTTTCCATGGCAGTACCTGAAAAGGAATGAGGAAACATTTCAAAGTCAGGCTTGGGAGATGGAGGGGCAATTTAACTAGGCACTTGACTCCTTGTCCCTAGAATGCAAAGACAATTGTGCACTTTTACATCACACTTTTCAGGAGTAACTATTCTTTGCCTCTCAAACTGGAGCCAAAGCAGAGAGACAAACAAGGCAGACCCTCAATAGGTACTCACAGTAGTGACATACACACCTTTTTTAACCTTTGTAAACAAGTTTTGAGAATGTGAAATACCAGATGCTACAGATAGAGCTGTTACAGATTTACTGCTCATGCACCGATGGCTTCCAGCCTTGGCAGTGACAAGTCAAAAAGACCCCAATTTATAACTTTTAAAAAAGATTTCACAAAAACAGAATGGAGATCAGCAATCAGCACTGTAACCTGCAATTCTGGTGCTTTAGTTTCCCGCTACTTGTGAGTTGTAGGATCTCGCTTCAGCTGCTGGTACATCTCCCTTCCACATTCTTAAAGTTTAACTTTTTCCTGAAATGTTAAATCACCTAAATAAAGGGGGAAAAGGAGACTTTACAAGCACAACAGCTAACATAAAGCATCTAATTATGCTTTCAACAGTCATTTGTTAAAATTAGACAAGGCAACCACAAAATGAGGTAATGAGAGAGCACATTAAAAAATTCTTAGGCAATTTACAGTACCTTTCAAATCCATCGGCCTAAACAAAAGTAATGATTTTGTACCAGCATTCATGTGCAGTAATGGAGGGCCAAGCCCAAAAAAGTAAAAATAACTAAATGGATTTGGCAGACTGTGGTGAAAGTTGGCATACCTTTTATATATATATCTCTATATCCTTGGCATTACCAAGCTGCACATTGATAGGTGAGGTTTTGCTTCACACTAAAAGAATGAGGTGTACGATTAGGTGTTGAGGTGGATGACCATAGCACACAAGACAAAAGTACCAGTATTAAATCCCCATGATCACACATGAAAACTTTAATAATACAGAAGCTTTTCATGAATTGTAATCTTATGACTTTTTTTTTTTTTTACCACAATCAACAGAAATTTACAAAAATATAAATTAAGAAAATTGTGTAAACCAAAACTGGCAGAACATATTGCAAAGTGAACCTTATACACAAATAGTAAGAAATAAAAAGCCCTATACATTTGAGAGTGATTGTGCAATATGACACATTAGGTTCAAAAAGTGTACATGTACTAGCTGTCCATACATTACTAATTACTAGTGCAGGCATTGATGAAGTTGGGCATATCTAAATTTAATGCACTGGCAAATCAGCACAAGACATACAACTTAAAAAAAAAAGGTAAGAAAATTTTAACATGCAGAGCAGCCTGAGCTGTGTAAATTTATCACACCACTTTTTGAATGTATATTAAAAACCAATGTCAAGTTTGATTACATAAAACATTGTGTCTAACCTGCATCTGCCTTGTTTGTTATAGCCCTGGACATTTACACTTGAAAAAGGCTTTATGATTGCACATTAAAGATCTTCCTTCAACATTTTCACATTGAACTGAGCAACGAGAGCTCAGAAAGTACAAGCTACATTTGCATTACCATTTAAGGCATGTATTTTAATAATTGGAGATGCAATTGGAAACTCAATTAACTAGATTAAGGCAGCAGTTTTTCACAAAAGCATCTGCTGGTGCAGTTTCTGTTACACTAAATGTTTCATAAAATATTTCCCAACTTCTGTTTACATTTTTGACCATGATGATTAGCAGATCTGATTTTATTTCAATCCTGAGAATAAGATGGTTATTTTGAAGAACAAGTTCTGGCAATGTAGAGAGAGTGTCAAAGATTACCAATATATTTAAAAACCCATCATAACTGGCCATTAGTATGAGAATGGTTTCAGGAAACAATGCTTTCTACCTATAATTTTCAAGTGTTTTTTTTTTTTTTTTTTTAAAACGTAAGACCATTTCCTTATAAATTAGGCTTTTTTTGGGGGGGGAATGCAACAAATTCCGCTCAAAGATACCAAAGACATTTTGTTTACATTTTTTATAGATCTGACATTTCAAAAAATTCAAATTTTATAATATTGCAACATCTCAGTTTACAAACTTGAGTGAATGCAGTTTCCAGAGAGACTGGCATTTTTTAAGCAATATAAGATGCTATGTGTTACTTTAGTACGGAAATAGAAAAATCACCCCCCAAAAAAACACCACTTTTAAGCATGGACATGGAAGTCTAACAAACATGTCAAAAAATTTACATCCCAAATGCCAGAGCTAACACACTTCAGTTAAATGAAACCCTAGAGAATTGTGTGCATTTATAAAAGTTATGCAATAATTGATCATTAAGACATCTGTTAATGTGTAAGCCCGACAAATAAAACTGACTAGTACAAATGCCTATGGTACTTCACCCGTTTTTTGCCTATGTAATTAACAATGTCATAATGACCAATTCATTTCTGAATTTGCATATTTGGAGCATACTTCTGTTTTATATTAAGTGTAACACGACCTTTCAAAAAAAAAAAAAACTTAATTTCAATGCACCAAAAATAATCATGGCTTTCTTCACAGGTCTGAAAATTAAAAGTACACTCAAAAACTGATACAAAAACCAAGTGTGGGCCCAGTTACCTGACAAACTTAAGACATCAAGATACATTGAGTCCACTCTTTAAAAGCTTAACACAGCTTTCATCAATACCACATGCTTGGCTCCAGAGTTCATGTCCAAGGTGAAAAACCTTCAGTAAAAACTACACAATTTAGGTGAGCAATGCCAGAACCATAACTTCTGGACAATTATCAAATCTAAGTGATGATCTGGCCAGAAAGATCCAGGAAACAGGCTGAAATCAGTAAATCAAGAGGTCAAGCTTTACAAAAAAAAAAAAAAACAACGAACTGGCTATAAGTCTGTGCTATAATATTCAATATAAAAAATGTCAAATACATACTTTATACCTCTGCAGAGATGGTGGCCACAACGGTAAATGCAAAATGCACCATAATTACAAGCCTACTGAAACTCAAGCACTTGAAATAATTTTAGTATATAACCCATTGTGGAAGCTTGAAATGTCTTTTCACTAAAATGTAACGTTAAAAGTTTAAGTTAAAATATGCTCAAACTTCAGAGGACATTCAACACATCACTTGTTGAAACACATTCTCAGATGCGCATCACTCAGTCAACACTAAAGTGATCTACTGATGGCCTTGGTATACAGTATACATTGTATATGTACTTTTTAAACAATACACCTTAAAAATGAGGAATCTGGTGAAAATTCAAATCCCAAATATGATTTGGGTTAGCACGAACCCATATTTCAAGAGTGATAGAACCATGTATATTTTGAGACAGTCATGGTCAGATATGCTTTTTGTTTTACAGAAAACTTTTGTCAGAGAGAGAGAGAGAGAGAGAGACAGACAGAGAGACAGTGCATTTCACACATTTCACAAACAAACTACACATATAACCTACATAAATATATAAAAACCTTACAATGTCCGTTCTCCACAGAAGGGCTAAAGTTTGACACCATCATGAAAGTGCAAGATCAAGAAAAAGGTAAAACTTTCCACTTTGGCTTTAAAACCAACTTCTGTTCATAAACCATCTGCTGGGTAAACTTTGCCTATAGGCAATGAAGGGATGTCCCATTAAAAACTGCAAACTTCATTTCTGTAATGTCATTGTAAATATTGTTAAAAGTGACAGATGTATTTTAAAAATAAACACTTTATTGTGATTTCTTACTCGCATCAAAACAATATACCCTCAAGTCATGTCAATTTTTATTTTTGTAAAAATTGGGACAGTAACACGTGCAGACTTTAAAACCAGTGTAACTATTTCACCACATTTCTAACAAATAATGGGTTTAAATGCCTGCATTCAGCTGTAAAAAAATAAGATATACTTCTACAGAAACCTTTTTTATATCTGTACACTACATCTTTACAGACAAACGTTATACTTTTCTGGTATTAACCAATTCAACTGTGCAAAACTTTTAACATTTCCTGAACACAACATAGAAATTTTGCTTTTATAAATCAAAGCATGTCATTACTGCAAAAAACATTTTTACAATGAAAAATGTGAAGTTCTTTGCCTATATTAACAACTTCCTCCAAACAAACCATTCAGCGCCTATGCCTGCTGTGGCCTGAATGACTGCTATGATGTTTGTTTTTATGTGTGCGATCATAGGACCTTGATCGCTCTCTTCTTTCTCTGTGGTGTCCTCTTTCATGCTTGTGCTTTTTACTGTCTGAACGGTCTCTTGATTTGCTCCGAGATCGCGAGCGGCTTCGGGACTTCTTCCTTTTATGACCGTGTCTGCTTGCAGATTTTAAATCATCATTTCGGTGTTTTGATTTGAGATGAGGAGAGGCATGGTTCAAGTGACGACGAGGCGTTATACTTCTGCTGTGGGACCTACTTCGAGAACGAGAACTGTATGTTCCAGAACGACTTCTTCTGTTATTGTAGCTGTAATAGAAGGGAGGGGAGAGGAAAAAAAAAAAAAAAAACTCAGTAATGTGCACCTTGATATACTGCAAGGCTTGTATGAACCATGAATTTTATCTTGCATAACAACCTAATTAAGAGAACAGGGTGCCTCATATTCAAGTTTTAAACATTCAGATATTTTTAAGACCGGTGCAGATGTATTTAGCCTCTTTAAAGAAAAACAGAATTTAAAGTTTACTTACTGTCTCCTTGGTGATCTAGAACGAGATCTTGATCTTGTTCTTGATCGAGATCTACTCATGCTTCGGCTATTCTGACTTCTTTTGCTTTCTTTTCTAAGACTAGAAATAGAACATTTAAGTCACCAACAGTTTTAAAACCTTTTAACACCTTAAATAAAGGTAAATGTTACAATTCAGATGCTGATAAAATGTCAAGTATTAGGTGTTAAATTATAAAAATGTAGCCAGGTGTACAAGGCAATAAACACATCCATTGTGTTTTATGACTATCATTTATCAAGAGGTAAAATGTAAACTAAAACCACTACCTTTGCCACATCAGTCAAAGCAAGAGCAGTACACAAAGGCAGAACGCTAACAAGACATTTTCAGTACTCAAGTTGCAGCTAAACAGCACTGACAAAAATAGCAGCTTTTAAATAATTTCTAATATGCTTAAACATTCAGTGTCTGCACCCATAATAAGCATGGCAATAATTTGATTACCACTTAAAATTTAAGTGCAAGTTAAAATTCCAGTTAAGGAGAACTGGAAAAACTGCAACAAATTCAAAAAGAGATTCCCATCAACTTAACTTAAAATACAGTCAAGTAGAGAAAGATGCATAATTACAAACAAATGACAGACGTCTTAACACTAACCCATTATGAGGACTTTTGGAGCTTTTCTGTCTTTCTTCAGGCTCCTTTTTTATTGTTTTGACATTCTGCACACATGGGGATTTTTCATCTGTTTTAACCTCTCTGGGAGAAGCTGAAATAGAAGAGAAAAAAAAAAAAAAGATTCAAAACTAGCAAAGGCATTTTAAGCTGTTTCACTGATATCTATTTTGTACTACTTCAAGTTTCTGTCCTGTGTTACTTAACACCAATTAAGAGCCACCACACACACGACACATTAAAATGCAGAACTGTGACTTGTTTAAGCCATTGCAGGAATGATCACAATTCAAAGAGACAAGCTACACAACACCTTAGACATTTTTTTCAGCATTCAAAAACTTACATGGTTTAGACCCAGGAGAAAATCCGCCCAGGTTTGACAAAGCAGGAGTTCCATCAGGGTTTAGGCCTTTTGCTTTCAGCTTTGCTTCCTGAAGGGCAACTTTCCTCTTTTCAACCTCTTTTTCAAGAAGTTCATAATTTGGCTGAGGAAGAAAAATTTGCATAAGTTATTAAAAAAAAGCAAAAATATAAAAAGGAATTGGAACATATCCCACTTTGTGCACAAATAAAATCTTACTTTCTTTCTAGTGTATAGCTTTAAGGTGGTAATGCAAATCTCTTTAATTTCATCTTCAGTAGCTCCAAACAACAGATACCAATGCGGCCTTGTTGGGAGGGGAATCTAAATGGGGTTTGGGAGAAAAAGAGGTGGTCATTATAATTGAACAGAAAAAAAAAGAGAGACCTTAAAGAATTATAATACTTGCCTGAAGAGCTCTTGCTGCAAGGTATATGCAAGCACAAGCAATTGTTTCTGCCTCAAATCTTACAAACACATTTGTTCGAAGAGTGTCATTCATGTAGTTCCTGCAAAACATTACATTTTTTTAATCATGACTACCACTAACACTGCATTACTATGTCAGGAAACTCAGTTTAACTTGTCCTTTTGTCTTCTCAGTTAAAATATGACCAAAGATAATCAGGCTCCAAACTGACATCTATTAACTAAAAGGAAAGGTTAACTAGAAAATTAGTCAAACTTCCATTAAAGAGATTAAAATCAGAAAGTCACAAAATTAATGAAGTTTGTTTATTCAAGTTCCCATAATAACCTATTAAAAATAATCCTTTGGTTTAATCACTCACATTATAAATATGGTGACTATATTTTTAAAATTCAGCATATAATTTACTTACATTTCTTTTTACTGAACTATGACAATTCAGAAAAAGAAAAGCTAAAGCAAATTCAAAGTACCTTTACTGTCTTCTGACTAAACAGCACCATTTCAAATTAACATGGGCTGTGCAAGTATAATGCAGATTGCCTAAAATGCATTTCAATTAATGTACCTAAATTTTACAATTACCTGTCAAATTATGCATAAGAAAAAATCTGAAGATATACTAGTACAAACCAAAGGTCTCTACCCCCTAAAAGTACGAAAAAAATGCTAAAATAAAGGCCTTAAGAAATGAGTGTAAAGTTCATTCTAAAAAAAAAAAAAAAAAGGGTGGTAACTGAAGCTGAACTTTTTCGTAAGCAGATATTCTGCTAAAAATTTAAATGTTCACAGCAAGATACATGCTTTCAGCAAAAACATTTAGGTTTTTTTTTTTGTTTTTAAACTGTGAAAACTTTAAATGTAAGACAATGCATTTAACAAGTCTACATTGCTACATTAAAAATAAGTTACACAGCTGGAAGCAAAAATACAAATCCTTTGACACCCCCAAGAAAACAAGATGATGCAGCCAGATGAACAAGGACCCCTTCAGTGAATCTCGGATGAGAGCTTGCTCTGGATTGGCTGGAGAGAAGGGCAGCCAATTAGGAGATTCCTGAGGTCATGTGGCAGAAGGAGCAGAGTTCTTTCTATGAGACTTACCATCATGGACTACCCTTTAATTAAAGAGTAGAAAAAAAGGACAAGTTAAACTGAGTTCTCATGACAATAAAATACAAGCTACTTGTCAAAAATACTGCTTGAAAAAACAACTGAAAGTTGATGTTAAATTAGGCTACAGGATTATTTTCTTAAAAATTTGCTTAGATGTATTCATAAAAAAATACAAAAAAAAACTCACCATGCTGTTTGAACAAGAGTTTGATTTTTCTCACACTCGAGAACTTGAAGATACATCACTATAATCTGAAAAAAATAAAAAAAATGAAGCACAACTGTCTACAATATGTTCCAGTATCATTAAAACTATAAGTCTTTTCTTATTTGTAATGCTCACCTTATGTGGATGCTTGACATGAACGCAGAAACCCAGTTCCTTCAGAACTCTTCTCTCAGCTTTTATTACTTGATTTTTGGTATTAATGTAGCTCTGATCAAGTATCAATGGGGTTGCTGTCCTAGTTTGCAAGAAAAAAAATCACATCTGTTCGCACTCAAGAAGACAGATTTTTTGCTGTTATTTTCCCCTTCAACCAACTAAAGGCAACAGAACCTATTTTTTCAACTCCTGTAACTACATTCAAAGCCTTTGTTTTATGCTGCCCAACAGACAAATTTAAAGATGTTAAATTTTAGCATATCCACACATGCAAGTATGAAAGTAATTCTATAGCATTTACTATTACATACATGAAATAACTATTTTGACTACAAAACAGCAAAAACAACTTTCCTAAAATTTCAAAATGTACTATAATCATTAAGATGAATTCCTGAAGCACAACTTTGTGAATAAACCCGAGGTCTTTGAATATACCAAATACATTAAGACTATTCCACAAGTTTTTTTAGGAAATCCAGCACTTAAAAGTTCCAAATTTTTCATAAGCCAAGTTCACCACCAAAATAATACAGCATAAGACCATTTTTTTCATAAATACAGAAAAAAATGTTACAAACATTTAGCAAAACAATTAAGCTCATTATTATGAAACTTAAAACAACTTAGCTTAAAATTATGCAATAAATCTGATGTTCTGATACCCATAACCCACCAAAACAACCTATATGAATTCAACCCACTCTGACAAGCTTATTCTCTTGCCCCTACACCCAACAATCCACCCCCAAAAAGCAAATTACCATGAAAGATTGTGAATAAATAGTGTACTGCTTTTTAACAGCATAACACATCTGAAAATCAAATGACTGTGTCTAACTTAGTGCTACCTATAAAGCCTATTAGTCTTTTATTATTCATTTCCATCTTTAATGCACATGAACAAAACATACTAATATGCTATCGACATTTAAAAATCAATCCTCAAAAATATATAAATAAGCAGAAAACAAAAGTCACTAACAGTGATGTACTCAAATTTATAAACTATTCCTACATTTTAAAACAAATTACACAGTGTGACATTTTGGTCCAATGATAAGCACAGCTGCCTTATGTGTTTGAGATGTGGGCTTTCATCCAATATCTCAAATACACGTGTTTTGCGAAGGGCCAACGCTAAACCATTTCCTTTTTGAGGAGTTGTGGATGTGTGTGCACAAAAATAAGTTACACAACATTCAACCTTGTGATTTTTTTCTCCTCTATAAAGGGACTAAATACATATGTATGAAATACTGCTTGGCATGACTTTCACACAAATGTAGTACCCACGGCTCTCCCCTTGCGTACTATACATAAACCCCTAGCAACCCTAAGCTAGAAAGGCAAGAAAAATTGATGTATACATTACATACATATGAGGAGTGTACGAGTCATCCATCCATTATTTAAACCATAAAAATTCAAACTTGTGTTTATGAAGGGCCTTGGGTCTATCCTGGTAACATCAGGCACAAGCTAATATCCAAACTTGTCAAAACACCAATTATATGACCACTAACAAATACATGACCTGGTGATTCATTGAAACTTTGATATGGGCAGAACTCATTACATGATGCAAGAAAATTACTTTTTCACACCTTTTAGGATCATAAAATACCTTTTGTTTCAATGATTAAAATCTGTCTGCTGATGTAATATCAAGTTATTATATTTTAGGAGATTAAATAAATATAACTGTCTAGAGCCCTGCTCTTTGCATAAAACATAAGAACCAAGAAACACAAAATACTGATAAAGAGGTCACAGTTTTACCATGGACCGGTTACCATTTGTTGTATCAATGCACAATTTTGCATTTTCAGTTTTAAATTATTTGCTTACTAAATTAAATATATTTTAAGGCATTTTAATTTTTTTAAACTTTTTACAAGTCTTGGCACTAAGCCTGTCATATAATGGCATCATACCAGAGAAAACAAATATGCTAAGTTTTTTTATTTAAGTACAACAAAAATGGATATACAAAGAGAAAAATGGTTTCTAAACTGAAATCTGAACTAAGAATTTGTAATACAGATTACAAAGTCTTTAGTCAAAACCATCCACCTTTCAGTTAAAGCACTTCAGATGTTGTCCTCTGATTGTCACAACATATCAGTAAATAGCAAATTATGTCAAAGAACCCCTCCAATGTTTGATCAACCACCAATGGCATGTAAACTTATATGCAAGCTTCACAGTAAATATTCTGTAAAACCTTCTTTAATCTAAATATAGCACACAAGATATGCATGGGCAGAGCCATCACAAAATTACATCCAAAAGGTCTGTAATCTCAAATCTACTGCAACCTATGCTTTTTCCAATATACTAGGAATGTAACATGCATTAACTGCAAAGTCTTACTTACTGTACTTAGATATGTGAATGTGTGCATACAATATACTGCTATAAAGACTTTGGCATATAGCACTACCAGGACAGCAAAGACAAAAGCTTAGAATAAGATACAGGAGTTTCCAAGACGCTTTTCATCAGCGGCCAACCTGAACAACCCCGATTCCAGTGACCCGTTCACAGACCACTGGCTTCTCCTTGAGGGGTGGGGGAACAGCGACACTTCATTCTCACTGTTGCCATGCCGACAGCTTCATCTCTACGTACCATTCCACATCACCCAGGCTGTGGTAAATGTAGCTGGTTGCTGTTAGTTGGTTGCAAGGGAAAAAAGAACCAAAGTTAATAACAAAAATACTTTAATTATGAACAAGTCATTAAGTGTTGATTTCTGCTCTGAGAGCACTTTAGCTACACTGAAAATGTACATATCACACAGTTCAAAACTTTTTACTTTATATTCCTCTAAAACAATACCACATGGCAGATGCTGACATTAAACCCCCATTAAACAACCCTTAGCATTTTTAAATATGTGATAAATGCTTTTTGTTTTTGTACCTGTATTCAAATTTCATATACAGTATCCACATTAAAATGTTCACATTGGAAATTTATAAAGTTACCAGGTGATGGTCAGGTCCATTATAGGATGAAATGGTTAAGATTTCAATGTTTTCAGTTTTTGCAGTCTATAAAAATTCCTACTTTGTGGAATCAGTCATCAAAATCGTAGCACTAAATTTTAGACCCACTAAATATTATAAATATACTTCTCACTTGTTTCTACAATAATTGCAATGCATTGCGTTTCAGATGTTAATTTTAAGCTCTAAAGAATAGTCAGTTCATTAAATGCCCTTAAACTGCAAGGCAGCCTGAGCTTTCACATAAAGCCAAAAAGGTCATGTACTGTATATCTTATACTAAAAATCTCACAAAACTTTAATAAAAAGGTTTGGAAGGGAGAGTTCAATAGTCGTCAAAACATCTCAAATTAAAGTAGACAAACGTCTCGAAAACAAAACATTGTGCCGAGTGTGCTTTTTTTTTTTTTAGGTAACACTGACTGAAAAGGGATATACTCCTGTTTTGCCCCAGCTATATTAAATACCTAGCACAGACTTTACATAACTAAATGTAACAAAACCAGATGAAGCAAATAATTTAGTAAGACATAAAAGTATAATCATAATTATTAAACTGCAAAACGTTAACCAGAGTCTCTTAAGGTAATTTATTTTATTTGACGCAAACCAATATATTTTTAACAAATGTGGATTCAGCACTGAGACCACACTGTAGAAAAAAATTAACCGGTCAAGATTCAAGTACTCTTTGAACTTGCATGAAAAAGTGTTATTAAAATCTCAGATGCCCGTCTAAAAATTATAGCAAACATTCTTAGACACAAGTTTGAAATGTTAAAATATACCCAAGGAAGCGTTTCAGCTACGTGTGTATGTGCGGACTCCAAATACAAATGACTAAACTGTCTTCATCTGGATGTCTCAGTATTGCAGTATTGCAGCGTGTGCTCTAACAAGTAATGAACAAATGCCAAGGCACAGTATGAATACAAGAATCCACAAGAAACAAAAGTAAAATTCTCTCCTAAACTACACAAATATCACCCCCACTTCAAATTCTACTGCAAAATGTTTACAAGCATTTTGTTTTAGTAAATTTGTGTTACAACCAGATAAACCAAAACCTAAAATTAAAACATGTCAATGAATGTGTAAAAATGACAAACTACAGATTACATACAAGAGCCTGTTCTGGGACCAGTTCTTTTTCCAAGTATATCCTGCCAGTTTGTACATTTTTTAATAACTATAACACCCCTCAACAAGGTCACTCAGCTAATACCCAAATCTATCTAACCCTGAAACATAATGATGACGATACTCACTACAGTCTTTATCTGCCCCGAGGATATCAAATGTTGGACGATACCAAACTTTCCTCAACTAAATCCTCCATCAACAGCATCAAAAGCAACCTTAGTCCCCTAACTCCATACATTAGGAAGTCTGTTACTAACCTTGATTTTACCTTTGACTCAGGTTTCAAACTTGATAAAACGGGTAAATGCTTTGTTCAAATATTAGCTTTTTTTTTTTTTTTTAATCACTAAAGTTAAACCATTTCTATCTTTTAATGATCTGCAAAAGCTTATTCATGGTTTATTTCATCCTTTTTAGACCACATCTCCCCTGTATCAGCTTCATTTCAACGGCTCCCTGTGAAACACAGGGCGGACTTTAAAAAAACTTTTTTTGTTCAAAGCCTTGCATGGGTCTGCTCCACCCTAATTCCCTGATCCCCTCTGTCACTACTTAGCCACCAGGTCTCTCAGATTCACTAGTCAACTATTACTGTCTGTTCCACACACAGACTTGAAGCTGCAGGGTAATCATGCCTTTGGTATAGTGGTTCTTTGGCAACGAAGAGTCTGACTCAATCAACAAGATTAGCTTCCAGAATTCATTTACATCACAGTTAATATCTTAATTTGGTATTTACTAGCTTTTAGGTTGCACTGACAGTCTAGCTAACTTTGTAGTTTTAACTTAGTTCCAAAATAAATGTTTTTTTTATCTGTTAGGCACACTACTCTTACCCGTTTATTGCTTTTGCCTTTTATTCTATTATAATATGCTTTTTACTACATCTTGTGTGTAGTATTTTAAAGCACTTTTAAAACAAATAAATTCACCGAATTGCTATAAAAAAAAAAATTTACATGACACTATCAAAACACAGGACTGAGCAGTTTTATTTAACGATACTCCAACAGTTTACATCACACGATGTGGAAAACTAAGGAAAAGCTCATTACGTAGAGCAATCATAATCATCACAACTAATGTTAATGTCCAGAAAAATTACATCATGTGGTTTTGTAGCGTTTTCTAATTCAACCACCGACAATAAGTTTTGGAATTTGGAAACGTATAAAATAAACTGTCGAGGGGGTGGGACAAAAAAACATTGCGGAAAAGTCTAATTTAAGTGTATTTCATTGGTACATTTTTTGGCTCACTCAAACTTACTTTACAACTCAGATTCAACACAACATTTGAGAAACTTGGCTTATTCTTTTAGCATTAACTTCCCTGACATTTACATCAGCTTTTTTGGCTTACGATGCAAAAACACAATACCATCTTAAACCTTAACTGAATTTAGGGATTTTTGGTTTAAGTCGTGCAATTTTGAGTGGGCTGAAAGAAACTAATTGTACAACTTGCGTAAACATACATACCCCCACCCCAAAATACTCTCTCCCAACCCTAAAATGTGCAGGTTTTTAAAAATGGACAGAGGGGCATCCAATTTTCTACAAAAACACTTTATCATTGTTATTTATTGCGCATATTACCATCACCTTGTTACTTTACAAACTCACTTATTTGCCATCCTAGTTTAACACATTTGTCAGAAAGTGCAATTTCATTTTAAAATGTAAAGAATGAATACAACTGCACCCTTGGGATGATTTTCTTTTCTAATGTATTTAACACCCAATTAAAGCATGGTGCTAACCAGTATTTAATAAAAGCTTACCTTTTTCCTCTTAACTGCCGAAGATGATGAAAAACGTTTATTACATCTCTTATACGCCTTGGTGCTTCTTCTATTTTGGATGCAAGATTGACACAAGCCATGGCAACAATCTGAAAGCAAGTCATTTTAATTAGGCAACTGTTTTTTTTTCCCTTCCTCATCACACAACAGGTGCAATTATACAACACAGACAAAACTAAACTTTACACATGCATTAATTTCAAAATAGATATACCCTCAAATTAATCAAAGCAAGATTCTTGACTATACAGCTCAAGCACTACTCTCAAAGCAAAACTGAAACTTGGCATGATATAAATAACTAACTATGAGCTGAGCAGGAAATGTATTTGTAATACTAACATGCTCTCCTTTTTTGGACTCTCTTATGGATAAACTAAGACTGTTCATTTGTTTAAACATTAGTGACCATGTTGGGCAGTCATGCTAAAAGAAAGCAGTTAACTGAAAGTAAAAAGTTTGCAATCCAGTGTATGGCTCACTAAAATATCTAAACTACTATAGGCCGTTTGTTAAGGGCCTTTAAAATTAACTTTATTCAGGGAGACAAGGGCAATGGAAAACTAATCGAACATCGAATTTGCCAACCGGTTTTGATACATTCAAAACAAAACTTCAAATAAAAATGTTACATTAACTCCCATATAAAAAATAAAGTCCTTACTCTTTCTCAGTACTAAGCAGAAAATGTTACATGTAAAAAGGCAAGATGGCAGTTAACTTTCCAAACTCAGAGGAACCTACAGAATACTGTATTAACATGGTATCGTGACACTCTATGCCGAACCCACCTTCTGTAGACCAACGAACGAAATAAGGAATAATTTGACTATGAAAATTGTGTGAATTAACTGTAATTTGCACCTGTAACTTCAAACGAAGAACTGATCAATGTTACCGGAAAAATTACGATTGGTCGACTTAACGGTTTACTCTACGTTGTAAAATAAATATTAATGTTTAACATGGCCATGATGTGCATACCAAAAATAACAGATCTAAAAGTAACACACAAAAAAATGATACTGAGAAAGCTTAATACGTTGAGATGTTTTAACAGTTAGCTCCCTAGTGTTATCTTGCTACAAAAAAAAATTAGGCCTTCCATGACATAAGGAGAGGGCGCACACCGTGAACATTTTAGATCACGCGGTCTACTTTATGTTGATTAAAAAAACACTTACCTCAAAGCTGTGTTTGACAAAAGATTTAGAGTAGAAAAATCGATGAAAAAGAACCTGTCCAGTAGCCATTGCCACCTAAAGAATGTGGGGATGGAAAGAAAGTAAAAAACTAATTTGAATAACTAGTACACATTTGCGGCCTGCAGATTCCATTTTCAGAACCTGGCATCCGCCATTTTGTTGTAATAATGGTACCATTTTAACACGGTCCACATATACGGCGAACAATTTCCTTAAAATATCGAGTTACTTTTATTACTACAACGCGTTAAGTTACACACTGTAAAAATACTTTCATACCTAATTAATTCTCTTTACAAAAATAGTCAGTAAAGCCTTAAAACAAAATACACATAAAAGCAAGGCTATCGGTAAACTAATATGACCAATATATTTTTACACATATACGTTAATTCACTTCAGATTTCAAGTTTATACACTACATACCTGCGGTAATCGCAGCAGGATACCGGCCGACTGAATCAACTCGCAGCCAAGGATTCGCAGGTCAGTTTCGGTATGGAGGTCGAGGCCATCCAGCATAGATGGGGTAGGCGAAAGCCGCTCCTCCGGGATAAGAGAATTATCAATAGTGAGGTAGACCTCCGAATACACCTTATCCCCTATAAGAATGCCTTCGTTGCTGTTAGAAGAGTTTGAAATCACAGGCGGGGGAGCTGACGCCATCTTCTATACAACACAGCTACTAAACGAAAAGTCGTCGACAGATCGCCGGGGAGGAAGAGACGCCACCCGTGACGTACTAATGCGCACCGCCTCATCACCCACTCCCTCTAGTTCATAGGACTATGTAACGCCGCGAGACGAAGTAGCAAAGCCGGGGACTCTTGCGTAATGAAGAAAGCAGCACTGGTGATGTCTGAGAAATGCATTGTGTGTGAGAAAACAGAAGAGGTGAGGTCTCAAAAGTGCTTTTTCGTGTGACAAGTACCCCCAAAAGTTTTCCACAGCCGCTTAGTTCTCTTAACAATAGCGGTGTGTTATAGCCCATCACGGTGCATACAAAGTAATTAAACATCTTTCATGTGAGATCCCTGATGCCTGTTATTTTTCTGAAAAAAAAACATAGTTAACACAAGGGTTCTGCGAATACAAGTTTTTAATGAAAAGGTCATGCGACGCATAGTTTAAAATCTACTTATTTTGTTCATGTAAAATAATCTGACATTGGTCATTGGAGAACAGTAATGATTAACATAATTCAAATGTCTATTGTACCATCCCTACTCGATTAAATGGTGCATCCTTATGTTTTCTATATTGCCGTTTATCACGGTTTCATAATGCATTCCATTGATCTAAACAGAACAAAAATTATGTTTGTCCAATACATTCATCCAGCCCTGATTCATCCATCCATCTCCTAAACTCGCTTTATATAGTAAAGTTCAACGGGATGGCAGTAATAACACACTGACTTGAGGAAACCCGAACTGGGAGTTTTATTTCGAATCAACAAACCCTCTAGATATGGCCCAAACCTTTTTTTATATGGCCACATGAAACACCCGATAAACGCCTTGTTGTCTAAGTCGATCCCGTCCGCCTTCACACCTCACTCTTTCAGAAGAACCTCGTTGCTTGCGCCGGCTCCTTTAACTGCACTTCTCACCGTTATCAATCTTGTCCCAGGACACGCCAATACGTCTCAGCAGCTAACTTAAATATGTATAGTTTTGTTCGTATGGAAAAAGACATGCAAGTTATTGATTGTTACAATACCTTTATTAACTCAAAAGAATGCCACATGGCACTTCTAGTAAATGCTCAAACTGCTGGCCTGCATTATTTTCACATTCTTGTCCTTTACTTGCTACACTCAAGCACACTTTATTAATAAGACAAACAATACAAATTAATAGTACAATCATTTAATTGATTAATTCTGTTTCAACTGTAAATCTACTTTTGCCCACCCATGTATATAAGATAATCAAAAGTTGCAATACTGTCACATAATTATATCCTAAGTGTTGGAAAAGCGTCTTTTAAAAGGCTTAATCGTTAGCCCGAACATGAAACAGGTCTAAATGTAGCGCCTGTATCAGTTTTCCTCTTCTGTCTGAAGTGCTGAAGAAAAACAATGGAAATGAGCAGACAGTCAGACAGACAGACATATAGATAGATAGATAGATAGATAGATAGATAGATAGATAGATAGATAGATAGATAGACAATGACCTGCTACCAATTGACGTTTACCGTTTTAAGCAAACCAAGATCCATTTGTATTGCCCATCTCTTACATAATTAGAACTCAGTAATTTAAATATCACATTTAAAGATAGAGCTGTTATTTAAGAAGTTCAAAAATCAACACATACAAAACTGCTGTGAAAACGAAAGGCACTATATAGTATTGTTATTATTATTATTATTATTATTATTATTAACTAATATGACTGAAAACCAGAAGGAAATTAAATAACACACGTGATATTCTTCGAAACATTGGTGGTATAAAGCATAGTGGTATATTTTTAAATATTATATCATGCGTACATCTAATAAAGTTAAGGGGTTTTAGCAACTTCATTACTAGTGGTGTAAATGCGGCTCAAAAGGACATTCCGTTCAGCATGTCTCAAGCCGCGATGCTGCTTATTTTAAAATACTCAATTACATTACGTAAGAGCTCAGTCAGTCATTGTGCTAAGCCGCTCCCGTCCTTTTGTTAGGATAATACACCGGCCGGGGAATTCTAATGACGCATTTTACAGGAATTTATTTATTTATTTATTTTTGCTTCCTTCCACCTGTTGACGAATATCGTTCCGCAGTCGGATCTCCTTTCCGCGCGGGTATTAGGAAAGCTTCCGCATGCAAAGAATTTTGGGAAACGTTGTTGCAACGTTCGCTGTTAAGACCTGGAGTAGACCACAGTGACGTCAGAATGACGGTTGCTAATTGACTGTTGCCTTATTCAAAAAACGTAGTAGAAGATGTCATCGTTTTACGATAACAGCAAAGTTGCTGCAAAATTATGACAATTTATATGGTTTGTAATTCTATTTCTGTCTTTTGTCATGATACGAAGAAACAGGTTTAAGAATTTGTAAAGTTAAGTCAGATTATTTTCTTCTGATGGCTTTCAAGATTAGTTTTCTTTTCTATATGACAGGGCATTCTGCTGCCATAGCACTGCGACAAAACAGCGGTGGAAGCTGGCCACTCCTAGGAGAAGCTAAGTTCAACTCCTGGAGTTGATATTACATTTTGGGGGGCTACAGGGTTGCCATCCTTACATTTTTAGTTTTACTGACATGCCATATTTTTTTTTTACCGACACTGTATTTTGATGTTAAGGAAGTTTAAAAATTGTACTTAATCTATGGTGCAGAACTGCTGGCATGGCATTTATGGTTGTATATGGTCACATTTACAGCATTAATCATGTTTTCGGTGTGGTGAAAGCTTTTACTGTCTTGTTGACTTCACTGCCAGTATCCCACTCAGCATTTCAGATGACAGCTGATTTCTAATGTTAGTCTTAAATTCATCTGTGAAAATATACATTCCACTTCTGATCTGCTTTGTGGTGAAGAAACCACACTTTGCAATTCTTGACAGAGTGGGTAAATTATTTTCTCTACAAAAGGTTTGGACAAGAGGTACTAGTTGTTAGTACCGGTCAACTGTCACATCTTTGTTGATAATAGACATGTCTGTGACTTGAGACTCCAGGAATTCTCTTTGCATTTGGTCAAGTTAATTTTCACTCACAATCTGTGGGAAGAAACATGCAAGCTGGACAACATCACTTGAGCTTGCTAAAACTCTGAGTTGTGGTTGAAGGACTCTTGCTAGCTTCAATACTTCATTGTTGACTGGCATACGTTTTTTCACACTGGTCACTGAATTGACATTGAACTGTATTACAACATCCATAAACCTATCAACTGCTTTCTTATCTAGAACTTCAAGTAGTGCTCTTCTGGTTTGTGTTTTAATAAAAATACACTGCTTCTCCTTATAGTTTTCTGAGTCTGTGATGTCAAATTGTGTAAGATCTTCAGCAGACAGATTAGCTATTGCAGAATGTTTTAATTAAATGCGAGAGCAGTATTTTCAGTAAGCCAACACACTCATCATATAATGCAAGGATAGTGCAGGAGTTATGCTGGCAAAACTTGTTGAAGTTACTAAACAGTGGTAGCACTGCAACTAAAAAAAGTAATTGACATTTTGTCATTGGATCACACAGTTGCTGAGATATCTGTTGTACAGTAAGCAATCTGTCATTTTCTTCTGATGAATGAGAGTAACTTATCAGCGCATTATACTGATTAAGGATCCTTTGCACACACTCAAGATAACTGAGCCATCTAGTGGAGCAAGGCTTCAGTATTTTTAGTTCATCAGCCCCTGTGAAAGCCTGGAACTCTCTGTAAAGCTGCCTTAGTTTGTAAAATGTGGCTGAAAATATCTCTGCAGGGTCCTTGCCTTTACAATTGTGTAATGTTTGATACTACTAGCGTGGCTATGCACATCGCTCACACTGCTAGACACAACAGAAAATGATTGTTTGCACCATATACAGAATGCAGTTTTACTGCTGTGCTTTTCCAATTGTATCCATTGAATAAAAATCAGGGTCCTTCATTCAAGCTGATTGAAATGAACAGTGTCTAACCTTTTTGGGGGGACTGTCATCATCAGATTGTCAGATTCCATTTTTCCACTTCGGTGAACTTTTTCCTAATCCCTGCTGACTGATTGATGACATTGACCTATTAGAACACACTGTGCTCTGTGTAGGCAGCCGCAATGCAGATTCATTGATCTACAAATCACAAGTTTTATTTAAGTAACCTCTTAGGAGTTAGATCTGCACACATTTCTTGACATACTGTAAGAGTTCATTGAAATGTTTAGTTCACTGAAACTGACATAGCCTTTTGCAGACAGTGATTTTTTGAATTTAGTAAGTTTTTTTTACAAACTGTCCATATATTTACATACCATTGGCAACCCTGGGTGGCTACCTTTAGCTCATTACAGTCATAGAGCCTTCATACTGACCATTCATTTTTGCATGCTTTCTTAGCATTTATGTACAATGGTTTCAATCCCTAATTGAAAAAACATGGCAATTATCAACGCTAAATTGTTCTTCTGGGTTTTGCGCATAATTGCGTCTTGTGATCAGTGCTTAAAGTGAACTCAAATTGCAGTCAGTACTCAATTTTATTAGTCTCTCGTTCAAATTAAGGGATTGGGGTCCTCCTTGAAGTTTGTCAAAGAGAGTCCAGTGCTCAGGTGCCGGTATGCTGAAATATTGATCGATCCAACGTTGACCTTTCTAAAGATTTTCAAGGCGGTGCCGATGAGGTAAGTTATGACATGTGCGGGTTCTGTTAGTTGAAATTGTAAGAGGTACCAGTATGACTTCAAGCACTGCATGAGATGGACACCTCATCACGAGGCTGAAGATGGCTACTTATTCACAGCTCCTTAGGCTGCTGGCTACTTATTTGTAGCTCCTTATTCCCCTGGCTACTTATTCACTGCTTCATAATCAATTTGAGACATCTAATTCTGACAGGTTGTGCAAACTTTTGCCAAGCTTCAGTTGAGCATTACATGGGTAACTGGGTCAAAAGGATGAGCAAATCTGGAACACTCCTTTATCTAATGAATGGGATTTACTGTGATGTTTAAAGGACAATGTAAAGGGTTAGCAAGCATAGGATCACCACATGTGTTACACTTTTGTGATAAGACATATGCCTTTGTTAAATTTTAGTTGAGTTTTTCCCAGCCCGGTGTGGATACCTGAGCCAAAATGACTGTGAAAGTTGGCACACTCCAATATCGAATGAATGGGATTTACTGTGACATTTGAATGACACTGTAAAGGGTTAAAAAACATTGAAACATACTTTTGTAAAATCACCGACCCGGCCCAACACAGGTACCTCACCCTCATTTGGTTTCCACCTTGCACCCAAGTGTTGTTCATATAGATTCTTACATGGACAACCCTGAAGTGTTTAGAAAAAGGATGATTGGACTTAGTTGTCAATGCAGAATCCGAAGGTGATCTGTATACTGTATCTTACATTTATAAAACATTTAAAACAATATTTAAAAAATATTATGAAATATATGCCCACAAATAAACACATTTGCATATATATATGTATATTTTCTAATGTATTCCTTTATGTGGGTTATTTTGACATTTCTTCTTCTTCTTTTGGCTGCTCCCGTTAGGGGTTGCCAAGGCAGATCATCTTGTTCCATATCTTCCTGTCCTCTAACTTTTGCTCTGTCACATCCACTACCTTCATGTCCTCTCTCACCACATCCATAAACCTTTTCTTAGGCCTCCCTCTGTTCCTCTTGCCTGGCAGGTCTATCTTTTAATAATTTAAAATACTGTAACACCACAGACAAACTGCAACACCCATAATATGAGCTGGCATTCTATCATGCAAATATACAGCTTCAAAGCCAGCAGCTGGGGTTCCAATAAAAATGGGTAGCTTGCAATGAGCAAATCAGTATTCCATACAGTGCCACAAAGGCAAGCAGCCCTTTTATGGATAGTGAGCCACCTAATAGAGTTGTGTAAAGACCAAAATGATGCATTCTGGCACTCCATGCTGGTGCTACATTGGTGTCAGAAACAGGACGAACAGAAGATCTACCGTGCTATTTAGCAAGCACTAAGTGCCACAGAGACCTGCAATGGACTTGCTTAGCTCCCCTGCTGGAGAGTCTCAAGACTGGGATCTGGAATCTTGAGAGTCATTTACAGCATTGCTACAGGACAGAAAACAGCTGAGAAGCTGCTACTTTTGCAGCTCCAACAAAGTTCTGTATCTGCTTAGGTCCATTGGCTTGGGTGTGCAGACATCGGAGGAACTGGGAAAAAGCGTGGAAGATCGAGTGTCACTGACCCCAGGTGAGCCATGTGAAGTAGGGCCTGTGGTAAAACTGTGCAAGCAAAGGATGAGGAAGATCATAGAGGTGTTACAGAGCAACAATGGAAAGAGTGTCTCAAAGCTGAGATCCAGACTGATGTTTGTAGTGTCAGTTCAGTGAAGGAAAACAGCCAAAAGACCAGCATATTGGCAACTCTACACAAGGGGATTCATCTGCTAAATGAAAACTGACAGATCACTGCACAGAAGTGCAGGGTTGGACACCTCTGCTGCAACACATGACAGTGCAGCACTCAACATCCCTGCTGCGTAGCTAAAGTGAGTGATGTGCTTTTGTCACTGGCCAAACAACCACAGCAAAAACGAAGACCACCCCACCGTTTCAAAGAGTTGTGCGGTGTCTCAGGAAGTTGGAAGTGGACACCATGGGGACAAAGGGGGGCTTCAAAGGGAGGGCTATGTAACAGTGCTGACATGTTGCATTGGCCAGGGATGATTTACTGGTAGTTTGAGCTGGCATTCATTCATGTTAATGTGCACCCTCACCCTCAGCATCAGGGGCTGCTATAAAAATGGCAAATCTACAGTGTCACAAACAGTATTCCATCTAATTTAACAAAAGAGAGCAGTCCTTTTAAGGATAGCCATGTAAGTTTAGTTGTCCATCTCTCAAGGTAAACTTGATCTTAACTATGTGAAAGTAAATAATATTGTAACATAAAATTTATTAAAAGATTGTGCTACAATGGTTAGCTTTAGATATCTGAATTAATTGTTGCCCTCTCTTTAAACAAGTTTTCAGTTTAAATTTTTAATCATACACTGACACTGTGCAAGTCAGTTAATGTGCTTGATTTTAACATGTACAAAAATATTTGTGTATCCCCATATTTTACTGAAATCTGCTTAATCCAGTTTCTTGGTTGCCAGGAGCTAGAGCTAAAATGTAAGAGTCCACCCTAGCACAACAGCCTCTTGCAGGACATGCTTACAATGAGCACACATTGAAAAATGGGGATAATACTGTAGTTAATGGAGAAAAAAAAAAGAAATCTCATGTAAACTTCCTTTTGGTCCTGTATTAGTAAGTGTGTGAGCTTTCCCTGCAGTAGACTGGTGATCTGTCTTGGGGTGTTTCCTGCCTTGCCTCCAAGCAACTTAGATTTGAACCGTCAGGTTTCTGGAAATAGATTGATAGATTTTTGCTCTAAGCCTTGTGACCTCCAGAGGAAGCCACTGAGTCCCCAACCCCAAGATATAATTGCATCAGGACGGTCCCAGGTGAAAATAAATGTTTTTTTATTCACAATACCTTACTTTTCAAAGTCCACACCACAATCTCCAATGAGCACATAACTCCTTTTGCTCCTCGGCTTCCTTTTATGATAGACCTGGGAGTAATTCGTAGAGTCCTGGCTTCACATAACAGAAGCACTTTTGGTTCATACAGATGCCTCCCAAACCAGGGAGATGTATTCCCAACAGCACCCCCTGGGGGCAACCAAGGACCCTAACATTGTAACATGCAAGCCTCAGGCAACCCTAAGGGTGTCAGGACTGGGGCCAAACCTGAGAAGCACTGCTCCCCCTCATACTGGGGGATGAACTGTTCAGTATCCCCCAGTCCATCCATTATTATTTTATCCCATCTAGGATAGGAATCAATAACCATCCTGGTCGGGTTGCATCTCCTCTCACATTGTCTGTCTGGTAAAATAAATATCCATTTATGTGGAAGTCTGCATATTCTTTCGATTTCTGCTGGTGTTTTTTCAGGGTTGTCTGGTTTCCTCTCAACTGAGTGTGCCTTACAATGAACTGCCAATCATTCCAAGACTGGTTCTTGCTTTGCAGCAGATTCTGGTAAGATATGCTGTTTTTGTGTCAAGACTGTAAATAATGATAGTTCAGTAAATAAAAACAAATGCAATCTTTTTTAACAAATTTTTTTTTTTGTTCAAATTGGCTGCAAAATCTGCATAAAATTAAAGAGATGGTGAGCTCTGGTGTATTAATAGGCATTCTAGGATAGTTAAGACAGAGCATATTGGCTTTTACTACTAATATGTTGGAATTTTATGAGACAACAATTAAAGTACATGAGAGAAGCTAAACATTTAATATTGTGTCTTTTGACCTCCACATATTTTAAAAAGAATTCAATGAAAAAAAATGTAAGTAAGAAAGAACCACAACCTCACACAAAAGCTGCACTGCATTATCATTTGCCCTCAGTAAATTAAGAAAACTCATGCATTGACATATAGAAATCTAAAGTTCTTGTCCTGCAGTTATTAAAAGTGACAAGTTGAACAAAATAAGAGTTTTTCTCATATTGACTTCCCCCAGGGTCAGTGCAAATTGATCAAAAGTAAATATGGATATTAAAAATGAACAGGAAACATACAACATACAACAGCAAGAACACAATTAGTAGGAATACCTAGAGAGGAGGAGCCTCAGAAGAGTGGAAAGGCCGGTGTTAAAAGATCTTATAAGTTCATACATGACATTCAGTGATGACAGGTGCCCTGGGAAAGTTTGAATGTACATGTTTATAAGTCATTAGCTGACTTTTGATTATGATTCACTATTAGTCATGAAGGTTAGGGGCATCACTGGGGACCTTTATAAAAAGTTAATACATTGAACCGAAAGACAAAATTAAATGAGAGTTGTGGTAATCAAGTGTCATAGTGTAGAAGTCCATTAAGGTGGAACTCTGACAGTATTTCATATGTGATAGAAGCTATAACCTGTAGTCAGGATATGATATTCAGTTTGAGGAGTAGTGTTTAGTGTAACTAAAAGGGTATTGGTGACAAAAGTAAAATATCAGACTTGTTGGGTTACGTGGCCACCACCAGGGGCTGCTGGTATAATTCCAAAGCCGTGGTCAGCAGTACTTCCGCCTCAACCGGAAGTGCTGCCAAAATAGGAGCCAAATTTAAAATGCAGCACTTCCGCCACACCCGGGAGTAATGCCGGGACTTAATTGAGGAACACCTGGAGTACTTCCGGGTGTGGTATTAAAGTGGCTGCATCACTCCACTTGGGGAGCCGGAGTGGGGAAGAAGAGGACAGAGCATGCAGGAGAGGAATGGAGGTGGTGAAGAAAAGAAAAGGAAAGAAAAGAAAGATTAAAGATAAGGACTGAGTTATTGAGAGTAATTGTGATTGCATTGTGTGTTGCAGGAAAAGTAAAATAAACAGTGTGTATTTGGGGACATTCTAAGTCCGTCTGTCTGTGTCCGGGGTCAAACTCCACAATACAAATATGAATAAAAAAGGGACAGACAGTTATTGCTGTATTGTCTTCCCAGATACTCCTTTGGTAGTTTTATTATTTTATAATTCATTGCTTCATAACAATATAAACATTACAGATCAGTATGTATTTGGAGTACTATGTTGCATTTAGAACAGATATTCCTTTTCAGCACTCATCTAGAGAGTAGAGAAGAGTATAAAGTAAAATATTCCCTCACAGATACTGAAGGGATTACCGAAGGTTTGGCATGTTCATTTAACTGAGGACAATATTGCCATCTGCCATGAAATCATTTGGGGAATGTCAAATTTAAATATTTTTTAACTATTACCTACAAAAAAATAATAATTTTGTTATTTAAAGCTGTCTCAGTCCTTATATAAGTGCAAAGGAGTCAAGCTAGATGGTGACAATAGTATTAATCACAAAAATGTAAATTGTGCATAATTCGCACATTAACTAAACAATGAACTTATAAATTATAATTTATGTCGGGAAAGGAAATGAAAATGACAGATCTTTCACGCTCAGAGTATATAGTGTCAGTGACTTTTGGAAAAGAGTGTGTGTTCACCCTTAGATGTAAGGACATTCCAGGAACAGACTTGAGATAGGTTCATGATTTCTCAACATGAGTACACCAAGGCAGTTAAATCTATTGTTGTCTATGAGCAGTAGCATCATTATCATTTATTGATTTGCTGTTGATAAAGGCTTTAAGCTGGGTCCTCAGTTACAGCCCTGGAGGTCCACATTGCCTGCAGATTTTTGTATCAACCAGTTTCATAATTAGAAGCCAGGCCTAATAGATCATTAAACTTGGTTTATAATTATATAACTTGTTAGTGCTTTTATTCTTGTAAAACAAAAATAGTATAATTTTTTGTTTTCTAATAACTTTATCTATATGTTTTGTCTTCTTTCCCTTCTCTCTCATTTATTTCAAAACATTGTATAACACAGTTTAAGATGCATGTACACAGGCTTAAATGGAAGCATGTTAACTGGAGAGTTGGTGATTCCTTTGTCATTTGCATCTCATTATTAACTAAAGGCTGGTTAAGAAAACAGACAATAATTAAAACCTAAATGCATCAGATTAAAACTAAAATAGGTAATTAAGGGGTCTGAATTGTAACATGCCAGTTAACTAAGCCCAACAAATATTGCTTTATTAGTAAATTAAGGGGTTCTAAATAATAAAATGATTAAAGCAAAAACCTGGTGTCAATATTATCTTCAGATAAAGTTTCATTCATTTATTTTTGATGTACCTCTGTATTTTTCCCAGTTCACTCTGGAGTTCATCAGGGGTGTGATTTTGTAACTACCCTGTTCAATGCTTGCATGGACTGGGTGTTGGGAAGGGTCTTGGGGTTCAGTGGCTGTGAGGCATCTGTTGGTGAAGAGAGATTCACTCATGTTGACTTTATCAGCAATGCTGTTACCTTCGTGGAGTCAAATGAGGCTCTGATCAGGGCAGTTGAGAGACTGAGTGGGGAGACTGAGTGTCTGGGCTTGTGAATGTCCTCGATAAAAACCAAATTCCAGGCCTTTAATGACCTCCTGGGCACAGCCATCAGCAGTGTATCTGTCTGGAGAGATAGTGTTGACCACATGAAGAGGTTTACTTACCTTGGCAGTGACATTCATGTCTCTGGTGACTCTTCCTATGAAGCCAGTAGACAGATTGGGAGAGCATGGTGAGTCATGAGGTCTCTGGAAAGGGGTGTGTGGTGCTCCTGATATCTTTGCAAAAGGTTGAAGGTCCAAGTCTTTAGAGTTCCTATTTTGCTATATGGTTGTGAGACGTGAATGCTATTGAGTGACATGAAACGAAGACTGGACTACTTCAGTACTGTGTCTCTTCAGGGAATCATTGGGTACTAATAGTTAGACTTTGTGTCGAACAAGCAGTTGCTCACAGAGTTCTGAATGAGGCACATTATCTGCATTGTGAACGGCCATGTTGTGTGATTCCCCGAAGGTGATCTGGCTCACATTACATCATCCTCCTCATTGTTGAAGATCCGTGCAGCTGGATCAGGCCAAGTTGATGCCGACGTAACACCTGGCTGTGGCAGATAGATGGTAATTTCCAGGGGGTAGGACTGGACCATGTGTCTGCCTGGGTGTTGCCAACCAGAATCCTGAGCTGTTTTGTCATGTGTTGGGTTCAGCTATGCACTGTACCAGTACTTGCTCCCGGACCTGACCTGGCCTGATGCAGTTTTTGTTCAATCGGGATTTTGAGAGGCAATGCAAGAATTGGGATTTGTCTGTTGAACTCCGGAGAGTCCCGCTCAAATTGGGATATCTGGCAACCCTGGGTCCATGGTAATTCTGGCAAAAGAAGATTTCTGTGGTGCACCCCACCACACACACACACACACTTCCCTTGATGCCTTAAGCACATGCTTATTTTTCTTAATGGTTAATCCAGCTCTGGCTGGAGCTTCACCCAACAAGCATCGACCGCAAAACACAAACAATCCCTGGTCAGGACGCCAGCCCATCATAGGGTGAACATAAACACACACACACGCACACACACACCTCAGGATAACATCACCAATCCACCTGCATGTCTTTCAAAGCAGTTAAACTATCTTAGAACACCTGAATATTACACTTTGCATACATTTTCTAGCTCATCTAAAAATGAAGAGTTAAATTTGTCGCAAGTGTAATAAGCAGGCAAAAGCCTTTCTGTCATTTGAATATCGTTAACAGAATTTGTGTATTTTTTTAGAATTTCAAAGTTTTAAATGTGCTAATGCAAGTGAGCTTTAGGTTATATTGTAATTTTATACTGAAAACAATTTATAATAATGTGACTTGGGATATGAAGTCAATAAGATTAGTATGGTTGTGACAGTTATTTCTTTTGGTTCGTCTGACCCCACCTAACTGTCAGATTCCACCCAAGTATACCATCCATCGCTTTGCAGATTCTTTGTTGATAAGGTTTAAAAGGAAATAACGACCTATAGCACACGTTATTTACTAAAGTTAACAGACTGTGGAAAAGACTTCAGTATTAACATTTGCTCATGTTGCAATGGAATGGTTAAAATGTGTATTTTATTTTTATTTATTTATTTTTTTTACATTTTATTGAATTTTTTAAAAGCAAGTAACATTCCATACAAGCCAGTCAAACTTGACAAAGCTAAATTCAAATCAACCTCCATCTATTAGAAAGAGAGCAAGGCAAACAGCCAGAGTAAAACTTTAAGAGTAGAAAAAAAAGGGGGAGAAACTCCTTTTCTCCAATTTAAGAGCTTATTCTAAAATGTTATTGATTAGATCCTTCCAGGTTTTTAAAAGGTTTTGAACAGATCTTCTAAGTGAAAATTTTATTTTTTCCAATTTGAAATATATAACATCGGTTGCCCAGTGACTTAAAAGAGGTAGGTTAGGATTCTTCGAGCTGAGCAAGATACAGTAAGTCTACATTTTAGTAGTGAAGTAAAGGCAATTACAGTTTGTTTGTCCTTTTCCACTTTAAGCCCATATGGGAGTACACCAAAGACAACTGTTAATGGGTTAGGAGGGATTGTGACACCAAGGCTGTGTGAAAGGCATTGAAAGATTTTGGTCCAGAATGATGTTAATTTGATGCACACCCAAAAATGTGACTTTTATGACAACGCAGCACAACACCCTTCAGGAGGGTTGGTTACATATAATGCTTTTAGTGAGTGTTAGGTGTTGATGAAATGGCCCCCTGGGGACAAATAAAGTGCTGTCTATCTAGTGTGGAGGACTGCCGGCTTCGTGCTCCGGCCCTCACCCCCAGGCTGCCAGGAGGAGCACTCCCGACAGCAGGATCGTGCCCCGAGTTCCAGCAGGGCCTTATGGACTATGTAATGTTTTTACACAACCCTGCTGGATATCTTGGGGGCCACCAGGAGTCGCTGTGGGAGGGCTTATGGGCTCTTTTGTGCCTTATGACCCGGGAGTACGTCACGGTCATGTGATGGGAAGGAGCGACGTGCTCGCGGGTTGAAGTAAAAGACTGATTGCCCTGACCCGGAAGGAATAAGGAACTGTGGACTGCTGGGACAGGAACACCTCCGGGTCAGGGGCTATAAAAGAACGATGCCTCAGTCCAGACACTGAGCTGAGCTGGGAGGTAGAGGAGCAAGTGTCTGGGCGAGGAGGAGAGACTATTTGGTTTATTGTAGATAGTAGTATTTTGTACGAGTAGTGTGTAAGGTGCTTGGTGCACTGTGGAAAAAAATATAGTCTTGGACTTTTACCCGGTGTCTGGAGTCATCCCTGAGGGTTCAAGGGAGCACTAGCGCCTCCTACTGCCACACTATCTATCTATCTATCTATCTATCTATCTATCTATCTATCTATCTATCTATCTATCTATTGTGATGTATGGCCGGCCGTTCGTCCCGGCCAATACCCACACGCCACCAGGTGGAGTCCTCCCTGCAGTATGGAGGTGCTCCCAAGACCAGCAGGGCATCATGGACATTGGAGTCTTTATGCACAGCCCTGCTCGATACCATGAGGGCCACTAGGAGACGCTGCAGGGAGGAACAACAATTATTTGCCTTACGTCCTGGAAGTACATCCGAGTCACATGGACAAGGGGAATCACGTGCTTCCAGGGTGAAGAAAAGGACTTTTTATCTGATCCGAAAATGATAGGAGATCACATGGACTGGGGATTGGAAACACTTCCGGGTCAGAGAATATAAAAGGACTCTGGGAACTCCCAGACGGCAAGCTGAGCTGGGAGGAAGGGTGGCAACGCGTCTGGGAGTGGAGGAATTATTGATAATTGAGAACTATATTGTGAATGAGTATTGTGGATAGGAGGGTGCTTTGTGCACTGTGCTGTATTAATAAAGCCGATTATTGGACTTTTACCACGTGTCTGGCTTTTTGGACAAGGGTTCAAGGTAGTGATAGCGGACCCCAGCTGTCACACTATCTATCTATCTAAATAAATAAATAAAATGGCCTAATTTGATCTTACACTGTTGTTTCAAAGTACTTGTTGTTTGATCATTACAAAAAATGTAACATGATCACCTGAAAAAACAACCTTTATTTAGTTTCAAAAATAATATAAAAATGATAACACATATGGAGCTACATGTTCATCACAATATTTTGGCGTCATTTTGTGTACACCCTCCTCTCAATGACTGGTGATACACTTCTACATGCTTAAAGTCATATCTTAAAGTGTACAGTACAGCCGAGTCTCAACTACTCCATCAGAGAATCATCAAATTTAGGCTGGATCTAGTTCAATTTCAGTGAAGGCTCAGTCTTGAGCTTGGCCAACTATTTTTTGGACTTGGTCATAATTTGGTCTTAATTCCACTTAGTCTGAGTCTTTAATCAATGTCATCAGGTTGTGGTCTTGGACTTGTCTTGGACTCAGCAAAGGCAGTCATGACTACAGAAGTGACACACACACAAGCACCCACATTCCGGGTAAATTTGTAATTACTAACTTTTGTCCCACACACAAGTCTGGCCCCTAATAAGGTAAATATGATGGCCACACATAAAAGGGTGGCTCAGTCAGCAGCTGCCTTTCCTTGTTTTCTTTAAGAATGAAGGAAGATCATCCCACCCATCAATGAGGTCACTTCCGCCATGTGGCCACAGGTCTGGTCCCTTCCTATTCCTTTCGTATATTAAGTGAAAGTAGAGTGTAAGTCAGCATTCATTATAGAACCAACTTTCTCAGAAAATGGATTCCCCTGATAACTTTATTGAACTTCCCCTGAGAACTTCATTGAAGACCCTTGTTTAATACAATCAACAGTTTTTCATTATTCTATTTTTGGGTATAATTTTGGAAAAGGTCACCTTCCATTAAACAGGGCACCATTGTGGGACCCCAATTCTTTGATGGCTTTTCTCCTCTCTTGCTAGGCCTTACAGTAATGTCTTCTGGATGTAGACTGTGAAAAACTAGAGGGCCACAGAGAAAAAATACACACACACAGACATGGAGATTAATATGCAGAATCCACACAGCCAAATCAGGCTAAATTAGGTTCTTTTCAAGAAGAGATACATTCCAGACAATCACAGTGTTAATTTTTTATATTCTGTAACTGTCCTGGAAATAGTTTAAAACTGCTCAAAAAAAATCTTACAGTGGCGATATTTAAGAGTCATACTTAGCATGCACTGTACTGATACAGCACATTTCCACACCCACCACCTGACATACTTAGCAATGAACTAAAATTATAGATCCGATTACTTAGATGTTGCATAGACATATGACATTTTGGTTTTATACTAGATAAACCAATGGTGAGAAACCAGCCCTAACACCCCCTAAGTTAATACTCTGGTGTAGCTTCACTTTCTACATGCAGGCTAGGATTTGATCTCAGGATTCCTGAGACATGAGGTATCAATAACCACCGTGCTTACATTTCATGTGTCTAAAACATATGATATGCATCTGTGTAAATGTACATGTTTTCCCTGTGAAATATTTGGTATCCTACTGTTTTTGGCCACAATCGTCACTGTCCAAATTAATCTGGGACTGTTTCAAATTCAAAATGTAAAGTTATTTATGTTGTGTAGTGGCACAAAATCCTAGCTAAATGCATTTTTAATTTTATTTTTCAAGTAGAACAATATGAAACATGTTTGAGGATGAGAAGACTTGTACAAGGCACTGTAAAACATTTAATACGTGACTCAAGAGTATGTTAGGCTATTTTTAGAAAGTGAATAATGCATTTTAAAGAAATAATTTATTTTTATTTATTAGACTGTAATGTAATATATTTGCTGCTAAAATAAATACATGAAGATACTTATTGATGAAGGATCCACATTTCTTGCTATACTGTTAAACATAATAAAATATTATCTCATTATATTCCTTCAATAGCAACAAAGCTGACATTACTCTAGTCAAGCTGGTATCTTCAAACACTTCCTCTAATCAATGTCCTTTCAGTAAACAGTTTGGTCTGCTTTGCATTTTGGTATGTGCTTCGAGCACCTGGGTAACATGTCTGTGCTTCTGTTGTGCTGCAAGGTCTGCTGGGGTCTCCTTCCACTGTGACTCAAGTGAAGGGTCTGCCCCATTGTCGAGTAGTAGTTTGATCATCTCCACATGGCCTCTCTCGGCAGACAGGTGTAGAGATGTTTTTCCTAACCAGTCTGGAGCATGCACATCTGCCCCATAATGAAGCAGCATTTTTGCAGTTTCACTTGATCCTTTTAAAGCAGAATAGTGTAAGGGAGTCATGTGCAGTAAGTCTGTGGAGTGTAGAGAGGCTCCATGCTGTACCAAAAGACCTACAGCAACACATGATCCACATCCAGCAGCAAGATGTAATGGAGTAGCCAGATCCTTATCAACAGCATTGACCGCTGCCCCTCTGTTGAGCAGCACTTGCATGACCTGGTATGGGACACAGATGAGAAAATTATTCAGAGGAAGTCATTTATGCAAACCTGTCAGCTGCTATCCACTAAGGCCAGGCAGATTTGTACCAAGTTATTAATTAATATTCCATTTCTATGTCTAAATAAAGAAATGAAAACTGAAAGGGTAATGAAAATTTTGTAGCTCTACTTTGACAAAACTGAACAATAACTAAATGACAATGCCATTTATAATGCAGTATAAAGGTTAAAGTATGACAAAAATGTTATCAAGGCACAGTGGGCATTAGGCAGATGCAAGGTGGCAGGAGATCCAAAGAGAGGCCACATTGAATATTAAAATTTTACTGGTAACCTATAAACCTCTAAATGGCCTTGCACCAGACTGCATCTGTAATCTAATGCAGCACTACAGTCATTTTGACTCACTCAGATCCACTAATACTGGCAGTTTTGTCATGCCCCAGTAATTTTGATTAAATGTCTACCCATGAAAGTGTGTATGTCTGTCTGTCCGGCTTGGAAGTGTGAGGCAGCCCGGAAGTGCAAGGCTACAGCATGACGCTCAAAGAGCCGGCATGGCAACCTCAAGTTAACGAGTCAGAAGAAGAAACAAGTACGAGGCTACAGCATGAAGCTGAAAGAAAGCGACTCCATCACCAAAGTGAAACCACCAAGGAAAAACAAACGAGAGAGAAACTCGCTTAGTCGCTGATAGGCAAGGGGGACGACCACGTCTGTAAAACAAAACCGCCGGCTCTGCATTTCACATTTTTTTCTGATGATTTCAATAGTTTCTAGGAGCTCAGGCTTTTTACAGCACGGGCTTACACAGCTAGTCCTTTATAAAGCCTGAATTAGAAGTAAAAATACACAGTACCTCTATGTCTTTAAAGCACTCTTTCTGTTTGTTACAGACTTGACATTTGACACACAGGTACTTCTTACATAAGTGTGGCTTTTAACAAATAATTTTGAGGTTGCTTAGGGTTGGAAAGAGTGTCTCGGCGTATCACAGGGTGGTATCTCAACAGGTAAACAGCACCACTCAGGTTAGGCTGGCATTTTAAAGGTAAACATGCTTGCCAGTCATGAAGAGAATCTGGATCCAATTCCAGTCCGTTACATTTAAACTTTCTTCTTTAATCAAGCATTCCCCTTTTTGTTTTTGCCATGGCTTCAGGCTTCCCTGTGAGGGAGGCACATTGTCTCTGTACTGTACATATTTATTATAATTAATAATATGTGGCCCTGGAGGGTCACAAATGTAATCTCCCCATTATGCCACAATTGCAACTTGTGGTTTATCTCTGTTGTATTTGAAGCCATACTCTACTAACCAAGTCATCTGTTGTAACTTCACAGATGATTCAAATCTCATAACAAATTGAGATCATTTATCAAATTTATTCTAAACATAATAATTCCACTTTAACATTACAGATGACTTTTGAAGTAATATTCAGGGCAAAGTTTGAAAACACAGCTATATCTAAATGAATAAAATTGACTTGTCATTTGTTTGCACCCATTTATGTTTGTTACGATATTGCTGAAAAATAGCTGTACATCCTTTCATGAAAACTGGAATGATAACTCTGGGATAGCCCAAAATTACAATATAGGTTATATGCCATCTCAATGCTTTGGGGGGCTTGATGAAATTGCATTTTTATTATCCAGTATTAACTTGCTCCTTTATGATGTCAGATGTTAACTTTGAAGCTAATTGTTTGAAGGTAAATAATAGTCTGCACCTTGGTGGCTTGGGAGACAAATGATGGCCATGAATGTAACAGTAAGTGAGAAAGGCAAATCTGCATGTATAAAGAAAGATTCCTTTTATTACATAAAATCTCCAGTCCAAATATGAACAGCTGAAATTCCTTACATTTTACCTTTTGACATAATGTCTGGTAATGTAGGGAAACATACAGTATATACGCATGTATATATGTATTGTATGCACATAAGGGAGGCACAGTGGAGCTGCTATTCACACTGCTGCTTCCCAGGTCCAGCATGTTGAGTTTGATGTCCATGTTTCGTTGATGTATGTGTGGAGTTTGCACTTTCTCCCCTTGTCTGTGTGGATTGTCTTCCAGGTATTCCAGCTTTCCTACCTCATCCTCAAAAATGTACAAGTTAATAAGTAATTCCAAATCAGCCCTGTGTGGTTGTATGCATGAGTGGGTCTTAACAATGGACTGGTTTCCTATCCATGGCTGTTTCTTATCCAGTTCTGCCAGGATAACCTCTGGTCTTCCATAACCACTGATGTAAACAATGCCCTCACAACCATCACAAGGCATTAGGGCATCCGGACTGAAAGGTCCCACTTATCAGATCTACAAGCCAGCTACAAAAACATATATCAATATTTGGACAGAAAAATAAATATTTTGTGCATTTTAATGTTAAGCAATACAGAAAGAAATTGGAATGTCACATTGTAAGACGCTATAAATTACTCATTGCCCACTACAGTTTGCAAGCGCTTCACAGTTTCGATGGAGTGAGATGAGTGTTTAGGTGCAGGCTGGGCAGGACTAGATATTTGAGTTGCAGCAGTCCAAATCCTTGAAATCAGGGGTTTTTGAAGAAAGAGGGTGGAGAATAAAAAAAAAAACAAATAAATCAGAAGCTTATTCAGGCATTGCAGTTTTGTTGTATTTTGTTGTTTAATAAACCTGTTATAATGATGATCCTTTGGCAGTACTATATAAATGCAAAGAATTATTATTATTATTATAGTACCACAAAAAGGACTTCAGTTCCCAGCATTCAGCAGGAATGTACAGGGGCCAATGGGAGATCGGCACACACTTTTAAAAAGATTATCATTTCACTTGTGACTTCCGTGGGAAACAAAATGGTCCAAGCGAAACTGCAGTGGTCCTTGCCAGCATTTCAGCCACTGTATATACATCATGAAAAGCAGCTTTTTATTTTGTAATGTTAGCATGTTTTTTTGCTTGCAGACTGCATATGCTCATATAATGTAATTTGAATGCCTAAGATATGTATATCTTAATTGAAAACATTCTCTATATCTAATTTACTGTGTATTCCATAGCACTGAAGTAGAATTTCAGTGTTCAGTCTACAAGACGTCCATGATTATTGTGGGATATTTTGCACACCAATCATGAGCCTATTAGTAAAAACTGCCCGTAGTATAAATATTGATATGCAATATTTGAACAAAAAAATGTTAATAAAAACACTGGAGTCTTAAAACTGGAGTCTTAAATTGATTCATTGTTGTTATGTTGATACTACAGCAGCTTTTCCCCCGAATTGCTACAAATCGACCAGACACAGTTCTGTTCCTGAAAGACTACTTATTTTAATAGTTTCTGATTTTATCCAAGTTGCAGGTAGATTTAAAACAATTCCTTTTTTTTTAAGGTGGTACTATTGTAGGGGCTCATGAATTTTGAACTACACAAGATCCCACAACCCTGAATTGGATTAGGCAGGTCAGAAAATGTTATGTTTTATGTCTTCATACATGTAAAGTAGTTAATCCTGGGTTCACATTCCACCCTAGGTAATGCCAGTTTGGAGTTAACATGCTTGTATGTTTTTTGTTTTTTTCTCCAGGTACTCTGGATTAGTTTGATAATTCCAAAGATATGCATGTCTAAATTGACCTAGGGTGAACGAGTATGTCAATGTGCCCTATGATGAACTGGCATCCAGTCCAGGGTTGGTTTCTGTTTTGTCCAGTGTGCTGCTGGCTTGTGTGTAAAGGGATGATAGAGGGCTTCTGAGGCTTCTAGTAGTCTTTTGTAATATCTGAGAAGAGTTAAAGTAATAACTGCTGCTTCATGATGGAGGTTCTGTGAGGGAAACAGAGGGTGATCGCACTTGAAATGATTTTAGGTGTTTTAAAAGGCTGAATATGTTGTTTTTTGTTGCCACTTAGAAATGGCTGGCTGTGTGGCTGCAATGGGGTGTTCGTACTTAAAGGCTGGACTGAGCTTTGATGGTGTTGCATGTTGCTTGGGGTTGTGGGAGTCGTTCATTTTTACTGTATTTGTACATTCGGTTTTTATGTTCATTAATTTTGAGACCATGAATAGATGCTCACAGCATATAAACATTATGTCTCTACATGTAAATATAGTCATTTCCCTTATGCTTAGGTGCCTGGAAAATCTTTCCATTCATCCATTTATTTTCTGAATTTTCTCCTTCCATTGCCAAGTTTCAGAAAGGCAATGACTGACTAAATGGCTGAGTTTTTCACAATGAATTTTGTTAAAAAAATCTCTGACTACATTATGGTACTGGGATGGTAAATCAGTCACTTGACTCTCAACTAGCTGCTATATTTTTTCTATAACATGTATAACAGATGGAAAGAGTTGAGCTCAGAAAATGAAGATATGTGTGCATCCTATATGAGCATGGTTAATTTTCTCAAAACAAAGGCAATTTTGATCCACCTTCTAGTGATGAATTTTATTGATACACATTTACTTAAAGACTAGATTCTATAATGGGTTCTTCTTTGTGTTTCCAGTTTGTCTTTTCTGGTTGCAGTAGCTGCTCCTGGATGATAGCTATCCAAATGTCTCTGATTCATTTTCTCAACAGTAATGTACTTTTCTTGTGGACAGAAAGCTGTTGCCCATTCCCGGGTGAAAACAGTGTTAACCCTGGAGGGAGGTGGCTGTAAATACCCCCAACAGGTTTAAGGAAAAAAAAAGGCCTGTAGCCAGAAGACAACATTCCTCCTTTGTGGATTCTGCTTCAATAACACCTTTGATATGAAAATACATTTAAATAGACTCAGTAAACTCTATTCTACTACTTTCAAGGGCTGTGCTACTTCTTCATGTCAGATGGGAAACTCAAGCCATGCAGCTTCCTCCATTTACAGTATATAACATCTGCCTTACACTTCTTACATAGGCAGGTACCCAAGAGTCTTACAGGATACCCAGAGAAAGTCCAAGTACCAGATATCCTACCTGTCATCCAAAGGGACTACCAGTTCCACAAAATCAAATCAAATTTTGTAATCCCAGGGGCTGTGATTTTCTAATTTTCATCTAAAACTTTCCTATATTATATTTTCAAAACTGTTTAGTTCACCTCAGGCCACTACTTTGGGGTAAAGTAGTACTACTCACATACTAGACTGTGGCGATATACTGTATTATACATTGATTATCAAATGGAAGATCTTTACTGTACTCTGTGTACGTGACAATAACAACCCTATAAAATATAAACATTTGAAGCCTTGGATAATGTGCCAGTTCATTGTAGGACCCACTAACACACATGCCCTCAAAGTTACATTTATTGGTAGCACTGAAGTGTAGCAGACACACCTTTGGGATGCAGGAGCAAAACTAGAATACCCCCCAAAAAAAACCTATTCAGATATGTTCAGAGCATACAGACTCCACATATACAGTGAACGGGTGCTGGTTCATACCTAGGATGGTGTTTCTGTAAGGTAGTTGTGCTAACCACTGCAACCCAAATTCATTAAATGGACGTTTACACTTCCTTATCCGATGTCTCATAAGAGAATCTTGACTCTTCCTTACACCATCCTGGGGCTCAACCCCTTGAAATGCCTGAAGTAAATTACTAGGATTTGTGTTGCATCTCTGCAGCGATTTCTAGGCTATGTCTGTATCTGCATTGAATACGTTTTCAGATACATGTTATTGAAAGCACTTCTAATACAATAAGAACAACTATATATAAATAATTATAATAAGTAACAACAAGGTATAATTACTAATTACTTGTTTTCCCTTCACAGACCTTCATCCTAAGAGCCAGCTTCTGTAGCCGAGGATCGGACCGCCAAGGTCCCTGCCTTCGGCCGCCACCCGACTCACACTGCACCCGACCTCCTTGGCCCCTCCCATTGGTGGTGAGCCCATAGGAAGGCTGTGCCCAGCCGAGCCCCATGGGTGCAGGCCCAGCCACCAGGCGTTCGCCATCGATCCCCACCTCTTGGCCTGGCTCCAGAGGGGGGCCCCAGTGACCCGCATTCAGGCGAGGGAAAACGCCGTGCAAATTTTTTATTCTTCATAGGAGGTTTTGTTGAACCGCTCTTTGTCTCATCCCTCACCTAGGACCAGTTTGCCCTGGGTGGCCCTACCAGGGGCATAAAGCCCCAGACAACAGAGCTCCTGGGATCATTGGGACACGCAAACCCCTCCACCACGATAAGGTGGCGGTTCGAGGAGGGGAGATGGCGGTTCGAGAGGAGTCAGATGAGGTGGCTCAGGCATCTGATCAGGATGCCCCCTGGACGCCTCCCTGGTGAGGTGTTCTGGGCATGTCCAACCGGGAGGAGGCCCCGGGGAAGACCCAGGACATACTGGATGGACTATGTCTCCTGGCTGGCCTGGGAAGCCTTGGGATTCCCCCGGAAGAGCTAGAAGAAGTAGCCGGGGAGAGGGAAGTCTGGGCATCTCTGCTCAAGCTGCTACCCCCACGACCTGATCTCGGATAAGCGGAAGAGGAAGGATGGATGGATGGATGGACCTTCATCTGTTGTGAAAGCCATTGCTATGTATGGATTTTGTGTCTGCACTACTGCCCATCAAATTCAGTCAAAAATCATCACTATTAGCAGTTTCTGATCAGATTCCCTTTACCTCATAAAGAGTGTTTACTTTCATTTAATTATTTTTTATTGCCTGGAACAATACAAGGTAGAGGTGGTGTATTCCAATTGTACACCTTTGGCCTTACCTTCTTCTTCTTTCCATTTGCAACCCACAGATGCAGAGCAGTCTGTCCATTTTCACACCTAGCATTCACATCAGCACCCTTCCCAAGTAAATGTTCAGTGGCATTCTCATTTTCGGCACAGACTGCCAAGTGTAGTGGACTCATGCCGTTACTGTTCCTTTCATTGAGTGCAGCACATTTGTTCAATAGCAGGTCTATTAAATCCTGGTTGTTATTAAAGGCAGCCCAGTGCAGTGGGGTCCATTTATTGAGGTCTTTACAGTTCACTTCTGCTTTAAACTCTAGCAAAATCTGAGCAACTTCAAGATTGCCGTGAGCTGCAGCTAGATGTAAAGGAGTCTGCCCTGAGCAGCTCTTGATACTTTGTGAGGCTCCACTTTGAAGAAGATACTCCACAACTAGTGTCTTTCCACTCCATGTTGCTCTGTGTAGTGGAGTACAGTTAGAAAAGTCTCTACTGTTGACATCAGTGCCTCGGTGAAGGAGGAACTTTACTAATGCAAGGTGTCCACAGAATGCAGCATGATGGAGTGGAGTCCACCCTTGGCTGTCCCTACAAATAAAGCAAATTCTAATTTTTAAAGAAGTCTTGGCAAGTGTTAACTTGACTAAAGCAAGAATTAATAAAAATAAAAACAGATTTCATTTTTGTGGTCCATCAGATTCAGTTGTTTAATTAATAGCAAAGTTGTCTGAATATTTAATCCAAGGTGTCAAGATTTCTGATTCAATTTTATGTCATGGTAGGTTTAATTTTTCAAATTTCCATGGCTCTTTATGTGTAGAAGCTATTACTGGATTTCGTGTTGGGTGCATTTCCTGAAATGATTTACTATTTACAGAATTATGCCGTATCAACACTGTAGCTTTCGATGTTCAGGATTAAAGAGGTTCTCTTCCCTTAGCCTGTCAGAGTGGACACACTGTTCAGTTCATGGGTGCACTTGGTTACTCTCTAATGCCCAGGTTCTATAGTGCTACTATTATTATTTTATAGTGTTGTGATCAGAAGTGCACAGATGGGGTCTGAGCAATGATTGAGTGTAATTTCAGCTGGTTTATTTCTTATGAGATAACCTAACATTTTAAACTGCTTCAGTGTACTACCTGGATGAGAATGTCAATGTCATCGCACATGACTAAAGTTACTGACACATACAATATTACAAAATAATTTTATTGAAAATAGCAGCAAATGCAATGCAGGATGGGATGTCAGATCTACCCACTTACCAGTTAATATAGTGTCATGCATGGATGTCTGAGGATCACCTTTCGGGCTCAGACATGGTATGTGATAACCCACTGGGACAAGAGAAGGGGCCAATGCTCACAATATAACATCTCTTTTCTCCTCTGTAGTTCTGAGAAGTCACCCAAGGATGGCACCTCAGCCATGCCCCCTCTCATCTAAATCACGCCTGTTCTGATTAGGACGACTTAAATTTGAGGGCTCATGGAAGATAACATCTCAGTCTGAGGATCACAGTCCCGCATGACAAAGATTCCCAAACCCAGACCTGTTCTTTAGAGAAGCCACTGAAGCTCAAAATGCACATACTGTATTGTGCCTGGTTTCTGTTGCACCACTGCATGCTCAGTTTTATTCATTGTTTTGGACACTGGCAATAAATGGGGTGGCTGGCACCCCAAATTTTCTTTGGTTCTCCTCTCTATTATTTGCTCTCCACAATTGCTTAGAAATTCCTATTTGTAGCAGAGTTTTTTCCAGATATGTACAATTTTGTTTGGCCTCATGCCAAGTAGAGTGACTATAAATAGCAAAGTTATCAGTTCAAAATCTGCTCATTGTATCACTCTAACCAAGTCAAACAATCATTCCATAATACAATTATTAAATTTCTTAAGATTAGACATGTATACTGTAAAACCACCATACTTTATAAAGCACTGTACCTGGACTGCAGATGCCGTTCACAGTAGAAGAATGCTATATATACAAATGTGCTTGTTAAAGGATTAAAATAATCAAATATGTGAGGAAAGACTCAAAATTATTTGTCCTGTTCTTTTTCATAGTGATGATGTCATTTTATTGGTTAATTAATCAATACAATGTACTTTCAAGAAAGTAGGAATTACAACTTCACACCGTGAAGAGAGTGTGGGTTTTGGATCAAGACCTGAATTTGAAGATGACAAATCTGTTCGATCCTATGAATTTGTTGCACGGAATTCCAAGATTACAGTTAACCAAACAAGTGTAATAGCTAAGAACACTTTATAATCAAAAAATAAGTCTGCTCATAAATGTGAGTTGTACTCACTGAGAGTTCACAGGGATTCCAAAAGTCAGCAATGTTGTCACTTGATCAAGAGCTCCACTCCAGACTGCTCTCTGCAGCTTCTCTAGATGGCCAGAAGATGGGTCCACCTGTATTTGCAAGCGGGGGCATCTTTCGAGTTGCCATTCCTTCAGACTGCCGGGTTTCCTGATCTTTCTTTCCACAGCACACAGAGACACTGAATCATGGAGCTCCATCCATTTCAAGACGAGTTCCAACAGAGTGGACATGGTCATGCCTTAGTAGAGGAGATTAGAAATACAATGTGCTAAAAACAATAAAGACAGACTCATTTTTATTTCCTTATTAAGCTAGCTATGTGTAAAATTTTATGATTAACATCTGGTAATCAGGAGAGCATGTGCTGCAGTTGATAGCACTGATTCTGGGTTCATTTCCTGGCCCAGACGCCCTGCAAATAGGTGCTCTACAGCATTGCAGTGATTTGTATGTTAGGCTAATTGGCTCGGTGCAAGCGTGTGACTGATTGTGCTTTTCAGGATCAGTTAATGCCTTGTACCCAGCTTTGCTAGTAAGTCTCCAGTTCCCTGCAGCCCTGTAAATAATTAAATAAGTGCGCCCAGAAAAACAATAAATGAAATTGTTCTGGTGCCCATGAGCTTGCCCAACAATGGATTGGCATCCCACTTAAAGTTTGTTCCTATTGGTTCTAGATAGAAATCCCTGTGACCTGGCACTAAGAACAGTTGTTCCAAAAGTGGATGAATGGATCTCTAAATCCTTCTGTATGGTTACAGCAACAGCTTTTATCTAGGGTACAGTTGAAATCCATAGATAGATAGATAGATACGATACTCTATTGATCTCAAGATTATGTATACAACCTGTTTTAAAATCTAAATTAAATTCCAGTGTTGAATGGTGACTTGCTACATTTTGAATTTAGCACAAAAATAAAAAATGCTATCCACAGTATATGGTTCTATGGAAGTTCACAAGAGCAACCTAAGAGTATATTCCTTCTCAATCTTAGTTTCGGATGCTTTTATTTTAAAATTATGGAATTACCGCAGCAAAGTGTTGCTATAGCAACAGTTTCTAGACAACTGTTCTTATCATTAGTTACATAAATGTACCAATTTTTACTCAATGCCATTTAACAAACTCATGAAATTAAAAGAAACATAGGAGTCAAAGCTACTGACTGATCAGCATTGACCTCATCCTGTATATGCTGTTTTTAACTGAAAACATATGAATATTATTTTCAATAGTGGTAGCTAGGCATTGATTTGACCTTTTCTGAATGTTGTGCGCCACTATGTACTCCAGCAAGAAAAGTGGAAAATTAAATCAAAAGAAAAAAAGAAAAGCACTCAAAAATTCCAACCTGGAATGCATTAACTGAAATATCATTTTTAAGTATAAAGTCCTTCTAGAAACAAAAATATATTATTCATATATACCGTCTGCTGAACATTGATTGCATATATCCTTGAAATCTACAGCATGAGTTCAGTATCCTTAACAAGTAAATGCACAATTCCATTACACATTGTTCCATATTCAGCCACTGGCCTTCTCACTTTATAAGTAATGCCACAGATGCCCTTTTTAGTTACCTTTTATATGCCAACCATGCTCTTGCTCCAATGTTGTGTCTGCGTAGGTGTTTTTTAAATGCTAGCACTGCACAGGTCCTACACGTATCCCATGAAATATTTAAAGAGCCATCAGATCAGGTCCTCTTTGCATGAGCCTGAAAACGTTTTTGAGTTGCTAGGGAAAGCATTAGTGTATAATAAAGTGAAAGAGCATGGGGGTGTACTTAAATCTGCCCCGATGTGCGCATGACTTGAAACTTTAGCTTAGCTACTGGAAATGCACCTGGAGGGCAGTTTAAAGGCACAGCTCTGAAGCGATTTTGTGCTGTGTATGTAAAGAATTTTCAGCCTAGTGTTTTTCATGTAATATGCAATACATTGCTGAATGCCAGTCATTCCTACCTTATTCTAAAAAGCTCACACCTGTCTTTTAGTCCAAAAGCAAAGATTTATGAAATTTGATTTATCAGAAATGGGAAAACAAAGTCTGTGCAGGATGACATTAAAGTTCATCTGAGAATAAAAAACAAAAAACTTAAGAGCATTTCTAACATTACTCAAGGCATCATGTTATCTTTTACTCCAAGGTGGTGTGTCCTGCAGAATGAAACTACTAATTACCTGTGACACACGTCAAGCGCACTGACAATTTGAAATTGTACTTGAGCTATTTTGTTCTTTGTTAGTCGTAATTATCTGTAATTAGGCACAAATGTCTAGCCTAGCAACCAGTTTACCAGCTAGAGTTGACATGGTGACTGTAACATTACCTGCATATTTGCAGACCCTGTGTCTGTTGCTTTGGGCTATAGGAGCCTGGCTAAAAGATGAATGATCCAGAGATGTTGGCATATGAGAGGTCTGTAATGTTAATCATAAGACACATCATTTGTAAATACATTCTATTATGAGATTTTGTGTGCATCAGTATTTACAAGAGAATGGAATCAGGTGTATGCTGATCCTGACTTATCCCTGAATGCTTGTTAGTGCTGCAATTGCTTTACTTCATTACAGTTTTCGGTTCTTCTTCCGCAGATATCTTACTTGCTATTAGTTAAACATGGCTTTGCTCATATTAGGAGCACATATTAACTCCTTTAGGCTACAAATATCATGCTTAATCTTTTGGTACACTGCCATTGGCACCAGACATGGGCTGGCATTCAAGGCACCTTACCCGGCCAGTTCAACGGAAGGACAGGGATAATCCCATGGCCTATTTGCTCCCCTGATACAATAGGTGGTAGTCTCCCTGGGCTATGATCCCTACATGGATATCTGCACGAGAGGCTGAGAATTGCAGTTCCTTTAGACAGCCCTGCTGGGTTCCATTGGTGCCTCCTGGGGGAGCTGCAGGGACAGACTGACCCCACTTTAAGAAACTTCCACCTAACCTGTAAATGCTTCCAACCTGTAGTGCAGTAACACCAGAAGTACTTCCGGGCTTGGCATAAAGGAAGAGTTGGCAGAGGAGCTTGACAAAACTCGCTTGGATGAGTGAAACGAGAAGAAGAAAAAGAGAAATGGAGAAATTGTGTCTGTGCCATGTTTTATTATTTGAACCTGAATTTGACTTGTATTGGTTTTGGTGTGTTGGTGGGTTGGTGAATTTGGGGGCTCAATGTTACCCCCTACAGGTCACAACAAGTAAAGTCAAATAGTTCTGCATGTAAAAATCTCTTAATAGCATAAAAATTGTCATAGATGCTTCTTTGAGAAACTTATTCATTAGTAGAATGGCATAAAAGACTTTAAGCTATGGAGTGATGGAGGTTCAGTATATTTCAAATGATCACTCATTGTAATAGTTGCTAAGGTCAGTGTGGATGCCAACCATCTACTTATTCTCTAAAGCAACTTTATCAGTTTATAGGCTCTTGAGGAGCTAAAGCCTATAGTGAAGCACTGGGTGCAAGGCAAGGCTTTGGGCAAAGTATCCCTTCATCACAGGACCCACACACACACACACACACACGCACACACACACACACACTGCACTCACAAATGTTAAAGAGAATAAAGCACCTTGTAAGAAACTCATGCATATATTGACAGAACCAATATACAGTAGTTCACAGTTATTAGGTTGATAGTCCTGGAGTTGTGAGGGAGTAGTTCTAAACACCATGCTATCATCCCAATATCTGAAACTATAAACATTTAAGGTTTCCACCTGCTCCAAATCTTATCCCATTCTTCCTTTAAAAGGCAAAAGTCTTTGCATATTTGAAATTAGTTTAATACTTTTTAAAAACATTAATGGTTGATTGCTGTCTTGTACCCAATATAATTGAAATGGGTTTCAATTTCCTTTGAACCTAAAATTAAAATAAGCAAGCTCAGAACAATGATGAAAGAAGAGCTCAAAATAAGTCACATTCTGTTGTTTGAAATATTGGAATTAAGAAGGTTTGAGGTACAACTTAAAATTAGTTTACAAAGTATTTTGAACACTTTCTACACTGGATGGTGTTCAGATGAAAAGAGAGAAAGTGAATGAAATTAAAGTAGCAAAGGGAGAAGATTAATGAGAGAGTCAGTCTGGAGTGATTGCCAACGCCAGAAACACAAAACCAGAACCAAAAGCCAGAAATACAGTAGATTGGCCAGGTCTTAACACTAACATGTTTCTTATTACCCATACATATCTCTTAGCAAAGATCTTCACTTTTTACTGTGGATTCAAAAACTTGGATGCCAGAAGCTGTGTGTTGACATCTTTTATAGGCGGGAAATGATGATACAATTCACCACATGACCAGCAACAGGCAAAGTGATTGTAAACAATGCGACAAAATGGCAGCAACCACCTGAAAAACAGAACACAAAAATGTTACTGCCAGAGTGATGATAAACATATAAACAGCCATAAATGTTAATATGCCAAAAATGAAAAAGACTGTATTCCACATTCATGACTAATGTCATGTTGTCTAGAAGTAGAGGTCAGTCTAATATTAGCTTCTGGTTCAACTTGGGTCCAGAAAAATGCAACATTTACAGGTTATTTTTCCAGCAAAAGTTGGCCTGTTTTGTCTACATACATCTTGTCATATTAGCCGGGATCCTTGCCCGGCTGGGACACCTCTTCCTTGGAAGGACCTGGGGAGTAAGTGTGGACAGAGCATTACCTCCTCCGGAGCACAAGATGGCAGCCCCCATGGCTGGTAGCGGTGCCTCGGACTCCCACAGGGAGATGGAGTTTACAGCCCTGTTGGGATCCGGGGGCGCCACAGGGGGCGCTGCAGCTGCTCCAGAGCCCTATAAGCGATCCTTTCACCACACCCGGGAGTATTGCCCGAAGTAGATCATCAAGCACCTGGAGCACTTCCGGGTAACATGTAAAAGGAGCTGCAGACAGAATCCAGGATCCAGAGTCGGGAGGAGGGAGACAAAGCTTGCCAAGGAGGACTGGAGGAGAAAAGGAAAGAAGGAATGTATTGTGCAGTGTTTTGTGCTTTGAACTGTCTTGTTGTGCTTGTGGTGTCGTGGCGATAAATTCATCACCAGAATGCTTTGTACTGGAAAATGAAGGTTATTAGGACTCGAGATAGACAGACAGAGTTTTAAAGCTTTATTGCAATAAAACAACACAAATAACAACACAGACTCAACCCAATACGGCCAAATTGAGCTGAGACCTGAACAGTTCAAAACTCAAAACACATATATCATTTCTTATCACTTTGACCTTGTTCAATTAGCTCATTCTGCACCTGTTCTTACTGTCCATTGTTCATCTCTAGTTTCTGTTTTGCTTATTTCTGATTGGTCTTTGGCTGGGCAGATGTTTTCCTTTTCCCATATTTGGGCTTTTATGGTGTCATTTCCTTTTCTAATCCTTTCAAACTATGTTATAATGGTGGCCTGAAGCTAAGCTTTAATTAAAATGAAATATGGTATATGCTTTTATTTAATCATTTGCTTGGCATGCTTGATTTCCCTTAATTTCTATGCTAAAGTTAATTTCTGATATATTCTTCTGTATTTATTGCTAATGCCTGAATTTACTAATGTTTCTTTCATGCATTACATCTTTGTGACCTTGCTTTCAGCAAAAGCCTTTTGTTGCCTTTTTGCTGATTCACCAATCCAGCTGGTTTCTTACGTGCCTACCAGAGCCATTTTCTCTCTGTGGCCTCGTTCCTTAGCTTCCCAGCCTTGAACACAGGTGTTGTCCTTCTCCTTATCCTATCCTAAGCTGATTTCTGCACATCATTTCTTGTTCTTGTTCTGTTCCTTTTCCCACACTAGCAATTCTGCTTCAAGCTTACAAAATAATACAATATGACTGATTTTTAGTTAACTATTTGCTTGACCTATCTTATTTGCTTATCATTCTAATTTATGCTTAATCTAATGTTTTAGAAGCTTTTTTTATGGCTATTTATGTTAATATGCTATTTATACTAATATAAAAATCTTTCTCATCTACAGTGGGAGACAGGGAAGACATTTCCCACAAGGGAAGAGAATAAAATAAAATCACATGTGCTTTTACAAGTGTGCCTCCTGCGCCTGTCTGTGTTGGGCTGGGTGGCTGGCATGCCCAGAGAGCTGTCACAATCTCTATATCTGGGCTGTCCAGTACTCCATATTTGCGGATATGGAAACCATCTTCTTCCCATCATCACCAACACTGACACCTCCCATCCAATTCATTGCACAGGTTGACGGAACAAATATCCTGCCTCACGAAAGCCCAGTATACTGCTCAAACACTGCTAATTGCATAAATGTAACGCAAATGTAACGCCAGACAAGAACACTTCATATCTTAATGGCACATAGTAACACAAAGGACTGTTTCTGTCATGCTGGGAGCAGCATTGTGACTTTTGGTGTGCACTTGGTGCTCCATTGACTTTGAGACTTTGGTTAAAACATTTATCAGTGCCATCATATGTTACAATATTCCAAACCTGATTCTTTTGAATGTTCCTTTTCATTTTGCAATAAAAGCAATCATGGATTTGTCAGTATGAGTGGTGCTGAGTAGCTTTGTGGGGAGAAATATTGTCCGTAAATCGAATGGTGTGAGTGCTGATGATCCTTCACCATTTGTCGGAACAAAGGAGGAATAGGCAAGTGACTATAAAGGATGGTTGACATTTTTAATAATGTTATTTACTTTAACAAGTGGTGTGTTATATACATACTTTCCTCAAACACCTAAGAAAATATAGGGATTGGTGAGCCTTCTTGACTAGAGCTGACATGTGTTGTGCTCATTTCAGGTCATCATTAGCTTATTAATCTGTGTACTTGCATATAAGTTAAACTGCTACTCAGAACTGTCGGTTATAGATATTCGTGGATGTGGAAGTTTCTTTTCAGTTTCCCACATTTTTCTGTCTTTTTCTTTCTTACCTTGTTGTTTAAACAAACGTTTATTTTCTTTTAGCCTTTATGCTGGACCTATTGTGTCTATTTTTATTTCTGTTTAAATTTTAAATATAGAACTAAGTCAATTTTTAAAACTTTTCACATTTTTTTAAACTTTTGGCTTTAGGCATTCTTAGTTTCTGGCTCCTTACTAGCAATTATTTGCTTTAATATAAATAGTAAATTGCACCACTTTGTCCAATCTGTATGACAGAAAACAACAAAACAAAATAAATTGATAACAATAATTAATTATTTGATTTTTATTAATTAATTTATATAATTTTTTTCTAACCTACTCAAAAGCATTTTGCATAGACAGCAGGGAACATATGACAAACCATGATGCCCAGGTTGCATACACCTGGCATTGCCATCTTTGAACCCAGGACATTGATGGTCACAAATGAGAATGGATTGGGCAATTAGGACACATCATAAAGCAAGGGTAGGTTCAAAAAGTGCTGTGTGTTTTTATTCACAATAAATAAAGCATTCAAAAGTCAAAAGCCCAGTGCAGTTTTCAATAATAAGTAATTAATGCATAATAAGTTGTACCAAATAAAATCCAATGCATTGGGGGAGTTTAAAATCAACAATGAATATAAAAATAGCCCATCCAATGAGTTAAAAATTCAAGATTAAAATAACTCATGGAGTGGCTGGACACTCCTGCTGACCAAATGCTGATCCTACTGAGGTACGCCACTGCTATGCTGGGAGCAACATTCCCAAACATCTGCCTTCTCCTCATAGCACCTGTCCTAACTCAAACCTCAAATCTTCTTCTCTCTTCTTCCATTTTCTCCCTTTAACCCCTGTACCTTTCCCTCTCTTCTTCTTTTTTCTGCTTGTATCTCGATCCTTTCATGGACCCCAATATACTTTATAACATAGATGTGGCAAGAAGTAGGTCTTTCTTTTAGAATTCATACATTTAAGGATACTTTAAAATGAGCAATTTTTACTACAAATGTTTATTTATCCATCTAGTAAATGTAATTAATCTCATTTATAGTTGTATGATGTCCAGCCCTTTGCTAGAATCCTTGGAACCAGCCTTGGAATGGGCACCAAATTATAGCAGTGGGCACTCAATGTGGGAGGAAAACATGACTGTGCAGAGTGAAATGAACACATGAAAGGGTGGATGTATGAATTACACACTGGCTGTGCCCAGGCTAGATGTTCTGGTCCCTTGAGGTAGCAGTGCCACACACTACATAATGGTTCCTCCAAAAATAATATAAAACACAAAATCTAAATGTGGATGGGTGGTGCAGTGAAACAGATGTTAGCACTGCTGGTTCTCAGCTCCCAAGTCCTGGATCGTTGACATTCAAATAAGAGCTGTAATGTGTGTGTTAAAATGTTTTAGGTAAGGAAAACAGACATTTAGGAACAAAGAAGTTACAGTATATTCATTAATCATGGTACCAGAGGCTGGCCATATTGAAAAGTACTTGCAAGTAACATGTACAAAAGCATCTTTTTTAAATTTCTTGAACATAGACTAATATAACAAGAAAGAGCAATTAAATACTGGAGATAGTTAAGATAATAGTGGAAACAGGAGTCCTACAGGATGGAATTTGGGAACAGCTACAGAATGCAGTATCCCTCAGTCTATGACATTAAATTGGTTTGAGGCAGATGGAGAGTTATCCAAACATTTTACAGTTCACTTTGGAATTTCTTGTATGAGTACTTGGATGGATCAATAAACATGCAAGATTGATGCTTACAGACTATTTGTCAGCTTTTAACATGATTCAGCCCCACATGTTAGTTGAGAAACTGATTGATCAATTCTGTTTGGACTCTAACTTGATGGGCTGGATTCTGGACTTCTTAACAAATAGAACACAAAGGTTGACTGTCAATGGCTGTTTCTCTGATAGCCTAAGTACATCTGTGGGCTCTCCACAATGTTGTTGTTTATCTCTTCTTTTGTTTATCCCGTATACAATTAACTACAGTGGTTTACACAAGGATAGACACATTCTGAAATTTGCAGATGACTCTATCTTTGTGAGCCGTCTACAAGATAAGGAAGACGGCCATGGACCTGTTGTCAAAGAGTTTGTACAATGCTGTGATCACTCTAATTTGCGACTTAATATTTCTAAGGCAAAAGAAATGGTTGTAGATTTCAGGTGCTCTCCACTATTCACTGTCTCGACTTTAATTAAAGGGGACACAGTGAAGATGGTAAAGCAATAGAAACATCTGGGAACAAACATTGATAACAAACTAAACTTTGATCTTAACACAGCATAAATCTGTAAAAAAAGGGCAGTCACGACTTTTCCTTCATAGGAAACTCAACTGTTTTGTGGACAAAACCATAATGAAAAGTCCTTTATTGAATCCATTATTACATTTGCTTTTATCTGTTGGTTTGGCAACCTCAGCAATAAGAATATAAATTATCTTAACAACATTATAACAACTGGAAGTAAAATTATTGGTTCACAGCAGACTTCTATCACTGAAAATGTAGTGCAAACAGGTTAGAAAGAAAGCCAACTCAATTTTGTCAGACAGTAGCCATCCTCTTTGCCCTAAGTCCAGCTTTAACCATCAGGCTGCAGATTTAGGTCTCCAAAGGCAACAGATTTAAGACGTCTTTTATTCCTAGAGCTATAAGCATTTTAAATTCTGTTACTTGTAGGGATGCTGCTAAATATTTACTTCTGCTGTTCTTTAAGTAATTATTCTTATTATTGTATTGATCTTGAGTATGTGTTTATGCAATAACATTGGTTGTCAAATGTTGGCTCTGTTTATCTATTGGATCTCTGTAACAATGCCGTCTGTTTTTGTACTATGCTGCTGTAAACAAATTTCCCTCAGGAATAATAAAGTCTACCTAAACCTAAACATTTATTTTTTTTCTAAGCTGTCACTATGATAATAATAACAAAAACACATTTTACTGACTATTTCCCTTATGAAGTATCTGTGCCGTCTTTATTCCTACAAATTTTAGGCCATAATTCCAGGTAAGTACAATACAATACACTACAGTTTATTTTTTGTATAGTGTTTGGTGCATCTTCACTGGGAGCCTTCACTGAGCAATTAGTCTTCACATCATTGAATGCTTATGATTTTAGTATTTTGGAGCCTGTGGGATATTATTCTAAATATTTTAATTAATTTGATCTTTGTTTTATTGTTCTGAAAATAATTTAACAGTTTTGTTTGTAACATTTCAGTGCCACCATATTGTTCACTGTTATGTTTCAAGGTTGCAGACATTTTGTGCTTCTTCTAGCGGTTGTGGCCATTTTGTTGTTACCAAAGGTGCAATGTTGCAGTCACGTTTGACGTTATGCTCCAGAGATTAGTTAAGAAGGTGGTGTGCTACTCCCTTTGTCCATGTTTCTAGATTTAAAAAAAAGTATGGTTTCTTTTCCTCTTTTTACAGTGTTTCACTGTGTACGCCTATCTATTTTTTCCTGGTTTTATTTTGATAACATTACTGTTTTTTTCTTGGTCTGAATTTCTTAAAGCTTGCTTTTGTGCATTTTCAAGGAGGCCAGTATAATGGAGGGACACAGGGAAACCACACATATGGACTATTTTTTCCCCTGATACAATAGGTGACAGTCTCCCTGGGATATTGTGCCTGCATGGATTCCTGTAGGGCATGCTGGAAAATGTAGTCCAGTTAGACAGCCATGCTGGATTCCAAGGGTGCCGCCAGGGGGCGCTGCAGGGAGAGACTGTTCCTACTTTAAGGAACTTCTGCCTGACCCAGAAGTGCTGCCGATGTGCAGTGCTCTAACAACAGAAGTGCTCCCAGGTCTGGCATTAAAGGGGTCTTTGTTGGTGTTGGTGTGTTTGATGACTTGGGGCTCAGCTGCACCCCCTAATCACACTGTGCATATTATTCTTGATTTTAATTTATTCAAGCTCACTTTGGTAACATTACAACATTTCACTGTGTATGTCTTGGCATTTTTTTCCTGATTTGTAGTTGTTCAGGCCATCCTTTTTTTGTTATCCAGTTTAATTGTGTATGTTTATGCATATTCTTTATTTTAATTTGTTTAAGCTTGCTTTTGTGTGCCTGTCTATGATGATTGTTTGTAAAGCACTTTGTGACATTTGTTCTTGAAAAGGGCTACACAAATAAAATAAAATTACTTACTCTCAGTGTGCCTGAATTCTCGCCTGTTTTATGACCTATGACGTTTGATTAGAAATTATCTTGTGTTCTGGCTTAGTCCTATATGTGGCTTTTGGCCCCAGATATTTTTGGGCTTCATTTTCTGGTTCTTGTCTTGCTGTTTCTCCTTAGACCTAACATGTGGTCATACAGACATTTAGAGATAAGGTAGCTATTTAGGATAACGAAGGCAAAAGTTTTGAAGTAAGGTAGTTATACTTATTAATCATTAGTTTAGTGACAGTGGTGACTTTGATTAGTACATTCAATGAAGAATTTCACTGCACTCTACACACATACTAGGAATTGAAAGCTAAAGTAGATAGATAGATAGATAGATAGATAGATAGATAGATAGATAGATAGATAGATAGATAGATAGATAGATAGATAGATACTTTATTAATCCCAAGGGGGGAATCCACAAAGTAAGCATAATGTTTAAAATTATTGGGTTTCATGATTGTGTTGATTTCCTTGTCAGAAGTTTAACAAGTTAAATTTATTCTGGCTTTGTGAGCAAGGCCAGACATTCATGCTGTATATTCTTTAAAAAATAACATAAGCAAATTTATTTTATGACTTACAGCTGATGAGCCAACGGCACAGACGGAGGAAGGAAAGGCAGCAGTGCCCAGCATGCTTCCATCAGAGGAAAGCGGTAGAGCAGTTTGAAATTGAGCATTTTGCTTTGCTCTCCATAAGGTGGCACCATTGCTTTATCTGCTATTCTGGCAGACTATAGAGACACTCTGAAGTACAACTGAAGCTTGATCAGTGTGAAAAAGACACCCAATTGTAAATACAATAATGAAAATAAATATAACTGATGATCTTGTTATGTTAGAATGCAAAACGGAACAATGAGGAATGCAAAGAGATGAGGTTTCCACAAGAAATAATAAACTTTTATGGGGGACAAGGTCAGTATGATGACAATATATGAACAGATGTCATAATGGTTACATTTCCATGTTAACAGGGCTTGGCTGTATAAGATAAATATATGATAAGTCTTCTTGCAAGTCAATATTTTAATCTGTGCCTCCTAATGCATCTTCTTTTTCAATACTGTTCATTATTAAAATGGTAGCACTATGATAATAATGCATAACTTTTCTAAAAGAGTGAATGTCCCCTCCTTTGTTTTAAAAATGTCCTTTGTATGTTAACAACATCTAGTTCTCCTCAGAACTGCAAGCCTAGATTTGGCCTTGACAGAATGCTTAAAATCATGCAAATTAATTCCCTCATGTATTAAGACAATTTCTCACAATAACAGCAATAACCAATCTATTCATGCATTTTTCTAAATCTTCTGTTTTCATTACATAGACATAGGAAACCGAGACAATGCTTGCAGAATGGAGATTAATGTATAGTACCAATCTCAGATATGATGCCAGTCTGTCACAGGGCACCCTTATGCACCAACATCATAGTCACATAATTTCTTACAGTAAAAATGGGTAAAAATCCAAAAATCTGAAAAAAAGAAAAAAATCTGAGAAAACGTGGGAAAAATAATATGGAATTTGGAAAAAATAAAACCAGTTGTTATAGGGGTGTTATAGACTTAAAGCAGTTTAAGGAGAAACAAAGCATTCCATCAGCAAGAAAGAATAAAATAAAATAACGATAAGATATGCCTAAAAATGGAAAATTCTTAAGAGCCAAAGTTTAAATTAAAGTGGGCCTGACAAAGGAACTGTTTGTTGTTGGAGAGTCCACCCTCTAGCACACAGATGGCTCAATTGGCAGCAAAAATCATGAGTTAACATTGTGAAGGAGCGAGAGTCTCTCATGTCTTTCAACATGCACTCCGGCTGCTGGGGAGGACACATGAAACTAGTTATAGTTCAGAAAGGAATGAAGGACGTTGGAAACACAAAGATATATTCTGTATGTGGCAGAAAACATTAAGTACACTGTGAAACAAACAAGTCTAAAAACAAATTTAATGACTAGAAGTTCATTTTTGCTGAGATACTTCTCGCACCAGGGGAAAATCAGTACAATCACAACTTAATATTCAATCATATTGCATGGTATAAAAAAGAACAATTTAGTTTTTTCAGCCAGAAGCAATTCCATTACCAAAGAGACAGACTGCATCTACAAAGAGAAAGGGGCAGTTATTCAATGATACTATGATTTAAGAAGAATCTGATGGCTCCCAACGACTATAACATCTGAGAACGTAAGAGACACTGAGAACATAAAGTGGAATATAGTAAATGTGCCTGTAATGACTACTGCTGCCTGTTGCACCTTACCTCAAGAGCAGCTCATCCGAAGAGGCAAAGAATGTGGAGTAAGGATAAAAGTAAGGTGGAAAGTATTCAGAACTGGCCTGTCTCCATAAATCCATCACTGTTAAATAAGACCGATAAACTTTTATATGTAATGGTGAGTCACGCCGAGTTCAAGTACTGTAGAATTTGTTCATTGTGAAGGACCCCCTTAAACTTCTTATTTCAGACACTAGTTTAATGCTGGACAGTTTTCACCTGATACAATCGGATGGAGTGGAAAAAGCAGGAGGGAGACTGGAAATGAGTGAAGGGGTAATGGTAAACAAGCACATTACAATTAAAACAAAAATGTGTTATCCAGTCATTGAACTACTGAAAGAATTTGTTTATGCATGTTACTGCCAGGGAAGAGAAGTTTTATCATCTAGATTAATGTGTATTAACTGAGGAACAGAAATGACTCTCTCTGTACTAATATACTAATGAATGAATCATTCTTACCCAAGAATTCTGTTGACTTAACCAGAGGATGTTGGAACAAACAAACTTCATTTAGCATGTTGGATTTATGGACACAGTAAGCTGGAATTGCTCTATTCAAATGTCAGTGACTTTAAATATAAACCTTTAGTACATCTGATTAGATCTGACCGTGTCTTACTGCCATCTACAAACCTGTGATCAAGAACAGCAGCTTTTGTCTTCAGGCCAGAAGTTCCTATACAGGATGCGTTTGGGGAGTTGCTGTTTCTTTTTTATATTTATACTAGGGGGCTTTGCACCCTGCTGGCTTCGCTCGCCAACCCCCCGACATGCGCTACGTGCTGCTGCTCGCGTATATGGATTTCACTTTTACCAAACAACAAATCTTTTAATTCTCGCAGATACGCCTCCTCATTGAGTATAAACATAACTTTTCCCTGATGGCAACACGAATTTTGCGATCTACAAGTTTCCGATTTAAACTTTAAATCCGAATAATATATTTGATTTCTTTTCGCTGTTCCATTATTTCCATTTGTTTCCACTAATGCGATCTTTACTATCATTTTCTTGAGACGTCTGAATTTTAGTACTTTCATTATCTCTAACCTGCTCTGCATGTGTATTGTGCCGTTTTTGAATTCTTCACCACGTTCTTCTTTGTCATCTCGCACTTCTGGGCCGTTTCGCACTTCCTGGCCCAACAGACAGACACACACTTCCATGTGTAGATGTTTATATATAAGATATATATGTGAACCCCGTAACCAGACACAGACAGACGCGGAGGTCAAAAGTCCAAAAACACACACACTTTATTATCCAACACCCGATGACACAGCAAACAGTGCACAATTCACCAACAGAGTTCTCTTGTTGTTGCTTCTTCTTCTTCTGCCTCGAATCCTCTAAACTCCGGCTCTTTGATTGGTAAATTAGGCTGCACTTACGGGTGTGGCTGCATTCCAGACCACACATATATATACACTCTTGAGCTTCTGTAATGTAAGCATTTCACTAAACCTACTGTATGTATGATTTGCATGTGACACATAAAATATGATTTGATTTGATAATTTGATTTACTTAGCAAATGTAACTTAGCTAGAGAAGTAAAAATAACAAAGGAGATGAGAATCATGGTATGGTACCCACTTGCATGGCTATTTTCCACAACTCTTCTTATGACAAAACACTCATGTCGAGGTGTTAGCTTCCGTGTATGTCCTGGATGTCCCATAGAGCATGCCACAAGTCATTTTTGAATTTGCTACTGTATTCCAACTGATTAGCAATGCATTACTAATTCTCTTGTAGCCTAGACTTTCTTCTGTGAAGAAATGACTTTCATCCTCAAGTCTTGTGACATTTCTCTTCCATGTTGTGCCATTATTGTTAACATTAAATGAAATATGATTTGACCAGTTAAATACTACCCTTAATTGTCGGTTATCGGGTGGTCATCTGTGTGATGATAATGAGCAAGGCCCTTAACCTGAAAACTGCTCCAGAGTGCTGTATAATGGCTGATGATTGATTATATTCATCTGTTGTTGAATTCCTTTTACTTAGCATTTTATCAAGTGTTATCTCTAAGACCTTCATTGAAATGCTCTCATTTTTGCACCATGGTTTTAAATCATTTTGGTTAAAAAAGTTCCAGTTTTGTGTTTTGTATTGACAAATCTCATTCAAACCAATAAACCAGATTTGCTGGACTGTTTATGGTATTGGAGCCCATGGAAATTATTCATTTTAAAGGGAGACAGATGATTTTCTGAAAAATATTTTGGGTTGTTATGCTGATTACTGTATGTCATTAATTGGTAAATTATATTAATTTACTTTTAACCACATGAGCTGTATGAAAAATCTATGAATTATCTCTGTCATATCTTTGATAATGTAGGATATTTATTATTATTGTGAACTCCACAATTTAAAAGGTCACATTTATTATCAAATACTATTGATAAAGGTAGTTTCATTTATAAGTAGACTTATTTCATCATAGAACATGAGTACTGTATGCATATCAATCCATTTTCTTAACCCATTTTCTTCATTACTGTGTTGTTTGAAGCAAGTGCCTGTTCAGACAGCATCAGGTGCAAGGAAGGAATCAACCTGGGATGGCAACAAGAAAAATGTTCAAAATTAATGTAAACAGTAATGAAATTGAAACCTGGTTCATGAAGCTGTGAGGTAGCATCTCCTACCACTGCAATTTCTTTCATGGTACCTTGTGAAGAGAGTGATTTTTCTTGCAAACACATGCTATCAAACTTATCATTTTATATAATACTAGCCAACCAGGCTGTAGTGCGTCAACTCTATCTGCGGGCGCGGGCCACATCCGCCCGGTGTGTAATTATATCCGCCCGAGATCATTTTATGTACTGTATTATTGTTATTAAAGCCCGGATATATGAAGCGCTGGTAACACAATAAACTACAGATCCCATAATGCAGCCAGCTGTTAGAGTTATTGCGCACTACCTAACAAAACAGCACACAGGTACACCTGCTCCACAACACAGAACCTCACACCAAACATAAACAAACTTATTGCCAAAAAAGATGCCAGGCGTCCAGCTCTAAAATGACATATGAGCAAAGACAACTGAATGATTTGATTTGTTATTGCATAATCAGGCCGGTTTTTTAATAATTTGTAAGTACAGGGAGAAAATTAACATTTGAAAAATCGGTAATGTAATTAATCAGCAATAAAAGCAACATTGTAACAATACACGGAATGAATCAACACACAATTGTCCGTGTGGTGCTCAGGCGCGGAGGGTGGAACGGGAGGAGAGGAGAAGGACGTCCACTCGCTCCCTCCGTCATGCTAGTCTGCTGATTTCTCGTCCAGTATGCACTGCCTGCTCATGTGCCCACCTTCAACTCATCACTCGAGTTGTTGTAATCTTTGCACAGTCCAGATGCACCTGGGACTCACGTAGAGTTTTCATTGCTCTGTGCGGTTTTATATATATATATAATCCACCAAGACACCCGACCACGGTAGCAGCGAGGTGGGAGGGGGGTGTGTACAAAGTGCAGGAGCATCTAAGAAGGTGCATGTTTGTCGCGGATGCAAATTGCTGTATGTAGTGTGTAAAACAGTTTGCTATGGTGCATGCGGCTGTGCGTTGTAACCGAAAACTCGTTTTTAAAGACTGCTCACTTCATTGTGTATACGACTGTAGGTGAATGAAAAGATGTAACTCTGGAGAGGGCAACATACAATACAGCGTTTTACACGCTGCATACAGCGATTCACATTTACGACAAATTGTTTTACATGCTGCATACAGCAATTTACATCCGTGACAAACATGCCTCTTCTTAGACAGTCCTGTCGCGTCCACCCTCGTTCTCGAAGCATACACACCGCCTGGTCATGTGGTGCCTCTGTGTGAACTGGTCAGGCACAGAGACGGTCAGCTGCCAAGAGAGCATCTCGACTGTTGCAGGGCCTGCATTGGTGAAACAGGTGAGACGGTAATGAAACAGAGGCACAGGGCTTATTGGTTTTTAAAGACTGCTTCCTTCATTGGGTTTTAACTAATGCACGGAACGAACCAACACACAATCGTCCGTGTGGCGCTCAGGCGCGGAGGGTGGAACAGGAGGAGAGGAGAAAGACGTCCACTCCGCTCCTTCCGTCATGCTAGTCTGCTGATTTCTCGTCCAGTATGCACTGCCTGCTCATGTGCCCAACTCGTCACTCGAGTGGTTGTCGTCTTTGCACAGTCCAGATGCACCTGTGACTCACGTAGGCTTTTCATTGCTCTGTGCGGTTTTGGCTGCCTTTCTATATATAATCCACCAAGACACCCGACCACGGTGGTAGCGAGGTGGGAGGGGGGTGTGTACAAAGTGCAGGAGCATCTAAGAAGATGCATGTTTGTCACGGATGCGAATTGTTGTATGTAGTGTGTAAAACAGTTTGCTATGGTGCACGCGGTCGTACGTCGTAACCGAAAACTCATTTTTTAAAGACTGCTCACTTCATTGTGTTTTAACCTCAGTTGTAAAGGAATGTTTTAAGGATCCCATGGGATACCCCTCACAAACCGTTTTACACGCTGCATATGGCGATTCACCTCCGCGAGAAACATGCCTCTATGAACAGTCAACGTGGGTCGGAGCTGCATGTGACCTCTACAACAGACGAATATAAATGATGCCAGTTTTTCTGTGTCATCGCGTCCGAGTTGGTGGGCGTGGCTCCGTGAGTTATCGTCAAATCCAATTGTCTTGGAGTTGGTGGGCGTGGCTCCTTCCTGCTTGCGCCAAAGGTGTCTCACTTGTTGGCGGCTTAGTGAATCCACGCCCCTTCCGGCGTGCTTTCCATGGTTGTCTTGCCTTAGTGAATTATATATATAGACTAGCAAAATACCCGCGCTTCGCATCGGCGAAGTACTGCCTTAAAACTTTTATTAAGCAGAAAATTAAACCTTTTTAAACTGAGGGAAAATATACCAATAATTATTTGTTAAGGATCTCTTTGTATACCACATTGTGAGTTCAGCCCTCCGGTTGTAATATGACCAAGCTGTGCGCTGAGCTTACTCTTAAGCATGCAACGTACAGTTGGCCATGTGAACAGTAATCTTGTTTCAAATCTCACAGCTTGGATTGCTGCTGTCATGATCGGCTTGAGTTTCATGGTTTGTTTCAATTACGAAAGTATTTGTAGGACTTGTGTTCAAGAGACATTCGGCATCTGTCAAGCGTTGTAAGTATACAATCAGTTTCATCGATAACTTCACATCCAGCTTTTGAGAGTTTAAACATTCATAAACATCAAAGTGTCCACTACTTAAATCGTCACCTGTCAATCTAAGATGTTTAAGAGGCATTGGCGGTTGTCGAAAGGTGTAAAATATTTGGCCATTTAGGTACACTTGAAAGCGACAACCGAACAATTCGGCGGCAGCCATCAACTTACATGCAGATGCATAGGTGAAGGGCTTAAGCATTTCACTCTTCTAGTGCTCCTGTGTAGTATAATTATCTCCTGTACCGTCATCAGTCCACACCTTGAACCTGTCCCAGTCATTCAATACATAAGACACAATGTTCCTCCAGATATCAAGAATGAGCCTGATTTGGCCGTGCAATATGTAACAAAGAGAATGGAAAAGGTAGGTGCCATCTCCGGGCATGGAAACCACTCGGTAAGTGACAGTTCTTTGATCGATGGTGATCACCTTGATAGACATGTTAATGGGGTTACGGTTGGAATGATAAAGGAAATGGGTACCTGAACAATGTAAAGTAAGTCTAAAATACCCACACAATAACTATAATCGTAATAAATGAACAATAAAACAGCGGAGAAGCCATGGATTAAATTAAAAGGCTGTAGTTATGAGCAGGGAAATGTGAGGAAGGGAATGTAGAGACTGGAGCGACGGACGGCCTTATATAGGCAGACAGCCAACAACGTGGGAGGCGTTGGGATGGGGGACCCAACGCCGCCTCACACAGTGACCGAGCTGCAGGCTATGGACGTATATATGTATGTAAGTAGGATTCAGTTAGTGTTGGGAACCCGCGTACCAAATTTCTTGAAGATGGGCCCATAAGTAACAAAGACCATTGAAAAGTTCAATATGGCGGCCGACAGTGGCATCATACCACCAAAATAAGTACCAAATTTCAGCCTTCTACCTACACGGGAAGTTGGAGAATTAGTGATGTTGGAATGTTTAATATGGCGGCTGACAGTGGCGTCATACCACCGAAATAAGTATGTACATTGGTTTCGAGTTAGCGCAGGAAAGCCGCCTACCAAATTTCGTGAAGATGGGGCCATGAATAAGAAAGTTCAACATGGCAGACGTTGTTGACCGTTATGACCGTTACGCATAGAATTTCGAAATGAAACCTGCTTAACTTTTGTAAGTAAGCTGTAAGGAATGAACCTGCCAAATTTCAGCCTTCTACCTACACAGGAAGTTGGAGAATTAGTAACGTTGGAAAATTCAATATGGCGGCCGACAGTGGTGTCATACCACCGAAATAAGTACGTACATCGGTTTCGGTTAGTGCAGGGAAGCCACCTACCAAATTTTGTGAAGATGGGGTCAGCCTTCTACTTACACGGGAATTTGGAAAATAAGTGACGTTGGAAAGTTCAATATGGCGGGCGACAGTTACGTCATACCATCGAAATAAGTATGTACATCGGTTTCGGTTAGTGCAGGGAAGCCGCCTACCAAATTTCGTGGAGATGGGGCCATAAATAAGAAAGTTCAACATGGCGGACATTGTCGACCGTTATCGACCGTTATGACCGTTACGTGTAGAATTGCGAAATACAATACAATACAGTACAATACAGTTTATTTTTGTATAGCCCAAAATCACACAGGAAGTGCCGCAATGGGCTTTAACAGGCCCTGCCTTTTGACAGCCCCCCAGCCTTGACTCTCTGAGAAGACAAGGAAAAACTCCCAATAAAAACCTTGTAGGGAAAATGGAAGAAACCTCGGGAAAGGCAGTTCAAAGAGACCCTTTCCAGGTAGGTTGGGCGTGCAGTGGGTGTCAAAAGTAGGGGGTCAATACAATACAATATACAGAACAGAACAATTCCTTAAGACAGCATAATAATAAAAATTTTAGAATTACGGTTTAACAGTAGATGATATGACATAATTAGGTTTGGATATTTTTAGAGTCCTGGAGACCTCATCCATCTAGCTGCCTCCCCATTTGGCCATGCCACGGCTGAAACGTTGCTCCGATGAAAGGACCCCTCTTTCCCATGATTGAATGAAATGAAACCTGCTTAACTTTTGTAAGTAAACTGTAAGGAATGCGCCTGCCAAATTACAGCCTTCTACCTACACGGGAAGTTGGAGAATTAGTGAGTGAGTGAGTGAGTGAGGGCTTTGCCTTTTATTAGTATAGATTGTAACAGATGGCAGGCATATACTAGTGTCCCAGCCAGGCTGGTTCAAGAATGTTTACCTGGCTGGGAGGGCAGACCAACAAATAGATGGGGTGGTCCCTGCCACAGCCAGAAATGGATATGCTGGCATCCCAGAAGGACTTGATAAAGGAGCCTTAACCAGCCAGGATGTCAATACAATGGAGGTTGTGGGGGACAACTTACCCGGGTTATTTACTAACCCAAATTGCTAGATGGTAGCATTCCTGAGTTACGATACCTCTACAAATACCCAAAGGGCATGTTGGGAACTGTAGTGTTGTGTGGAAGTCCTGTTGGACTCCGTGGCTGTGTGATGGTGCGGGTCAGCCCCACATTACCAGGTCCTTCTGGGGGCCTCTTGGACCTGCCACCCTTGACAATATACCCAAGTGATGACCCAGCGGACGAGAACACAACACACAAAGCAAGGGAATGTTACAAAAGTGCTCCAGTTCTTTTATTAAAAGCAATCAAAAATCAAAACAGTTCTCAATAAGTGCAGCACTCCAACAGTTAATAAGTAAATAATACATAAAAATAGGATGAAGGTGATGGTTAAAATCCGATAAATATCCATTAAAATTGGAGTTTAAATACCTGAGGCAGTCCATGAAAAAAATAAACCCCGATGCTTCTTTCTCAAGTCCAGCATCTATGAACCTTCAAATCCTGGCTCAGGTCCCCATTGCCCACCTTTCGGAAATCTTGGGGTGTTACGTTGAGTCGCATATGTTTCTAGGCACCAGTCCCTTGGCAACTGCAGAAACACTGCATATTGGGCTGCTCCTACTTCCAAGAAAGCACTCAGTAGGGGAACCCCTTCCACAGCCTCTAGCTCCTACAGTCCTGAGACTAACACCGGACCATGTGCCTCCCGCAGTTCAGCAGGGTGCTCTCTCTGTCATCATCTTTGCCTTTTATTCCCTCCTCCTTTTACTTTAACCTCTTCCGTGTCTCTCCTCCCTTCTCTCTCACTGGTCAGTCTGTTTTCTCCTTTCATTACTACTTTTTCTCGTGCCAGTTCTCCCTTATTTGCTTCTGTGGCCACAGAACCTCAATTAAGCACCCCAGAAAGCTGATGCAGCAATTGAGACAGATGGCACCCTCACATGCAGATACGTCAATTACTTCAACAACCTCAAGCACAGAGACACGGAGATCAAGCTGACCATTCAATTATTTATTTATTTAAAATGAGTTACTAAAATATTAAGCCGCGGAGCCTCTATACCACAAGGTACCACCAGGGGGCATTGCAGTTATTAATGGTCTCTACTTAATGGGACTTCCACATAATCCGGAAGTACTGTACTTCCAAGGGACAGTGTCGTGGAACCAGAAGTACTCCCGGGTCTTGGATAAGAGAAGCAGCCCTGCTTCAGCCATTCCAGTTGGACTCAGGAGAGGAACAGTATGACTGTCGCCAGGAAGAATGGAAGAGAGAGAAGAGAGAAGATAAATTGTGGCACCATGTTATATTTTGTATAGAGACAAACCTGTTAAAGGTATTTTATAAAAAAAATGTTTGTGTTTGAACCTGGCACTATGTTTGTGACATTGTGTTTGGGGTTTGGGGTGCTGTTCCAACCCCTTCTAGTCACAATATATATTGTGAGATATCCAAATATGGGGAGGGTTTTATGGGATTTGGGTGGAAAGAAAATACGGGAAGGATAAGGGTGTGACACTGTCACTAACTACTGTTGCCTTTGTCCCTTTAGCCTTGAGGAGGATTACTCCCCAGTGGTGTTTAATCACATCTTAAACCCCCACCCCTTTCAGGCCTAACAGCAATACATAAAGGGATCTGTCACCAGAAGTTGGTATTCAGTCATGGACCAGCTTCACAGGAGAACAGAGCTTCGGAACCTCTGAAGCCTTTTTGTGATTTTGACTTAAAACCATTACTTTGCGGTACATGATTGTGCTGATTTTGGGGATTTACTCAAACCAACCAACCCTCATTTTGTTTTTCTTCTATCCTTTCACACACACACACATATATATATATATATATATATATATATATATATATATATATATATATATATATATATATTGTTGCAGTAGGGGGCAGTAGTGCTCCTTTGAACCCTCAGGTACCACGCCAAACACCTGGTAAAATTGCCACAATAATTATATTTATTATAATAATGTGCACCAAGCACCCTCCACTCCACTATATTCATAAACAATACAATAAACCAATAAATCACAATCCTCCACTCCCAGACGCGTTGCCCCCCTACCACCCAGCTCAGCTCGTTGTCTGGGAGTTCCCAGAGTCCTTTTATTCCTCCTGACCTGGAAGTCTTTCTTCCCAACAGTTTAACAAGTCCTTATTCCTTCCAGGTCAGGGTAAACAGTATTTTTCTTTACCCCGGAAGCCCGTCGCTCTTCCTGTGACGAACTTCTGGGTCATGGTGCCCAAATGAGTCCATTGGCCTCCTGACAGCGACTCCCAGTGGCCCCCAAGGTATCCAGCAGGGCTGTGTATAAAAACTACATAGTCCATGAGGCCCTGCTGGAATTCGAGGCCCGTATATGCTCTCCTCCTCCTCCTAGGGGGTGAGGGGGGGGTGAGGGCCGGAGTATATATATATACTGTATATTAGACAATAGCTATGTAGATGTAATAGCTTCAAAAGAGCAGCTATAGTTGAGATTAAGATTAATAGCAATGTTAATAAAATATTAATTAAAGAATAGAGAGCCAGAGGTTTCAGTTCCCTAATTTGACAGGAACCAGGAATAATCAGAAAATATTTGAAAGAAAAAGAAAAAATATACAAAATAGTGCCTAACAGATATTGAAGAAAATCCCTGTCACTGACACTAGGGATCCACCAGGGGTCAGAATCTGCTGCCAAATGAAGTAAATCAGAGCTTCTCAACAATAACCTTTAGCAGCCCTGTGGACTTTCATTTTCAACTGTTCATTTTGTCAGTTGCCAATTTTATTTTATTTTTTTTTTTACAAATTAATTTGCATGGCTCATTTCATTTTTAGCTTGATCAGGGAAGTATTTGTTTTATGTTTTAAAGAAATGGTACAAGTCTATACACATTTTTCATTTTTTTTTAATTTAATTCCTAATATTTGAAATGAGTTGTTTTTTGTTAATGAGGTTGAAGAACCTGGTCCTCATTAAGTCAGCCATGTAACATACACCCAGGCTGAACATATTGTTAATTGGAACTAAATATTTTATTTCACAAAAGAATTAAACGCATGAGAAAACTGAAACAAGAAAAACAAATATTGCTGTCAGCTAAAAATAATCAAAATAACATCTTTTTTAAATTTCATGCACACTGATGCTGCAGACGGCTTTAACAAGAAAGAACAATTAAATACTAAAGCTGGTTAAGACAATAGTGGAAACAGGAATCCTCCAAGGGGGAAATTTGGGAACCATTAGAGTACACAACATGAGTAATGTGTATCCCTCAGCCCATGACACTAGGCTGCTTTCAGATTGACAGAGAATAATCTAATCAGTTCTAAATTTATAACCTATTTCTATAGTAATAAAACAACATATTTTAGCAATGAAATCCTTGTAAATCATACGTGTTGTCTTTAGCTGTGCTCATTTTCACCAATAGTCGAAGATTAATCTCTGGTGCACCTTCTCTGACAGCCATCATTGAGTAATTAGCCTTTACTTCATTGGCCTGGCAGGATTTTAGTGTTTTGGAGCCTGTGAAATAATATTCTACATATTTTTATTAATTTTGTTTTTTTGTTGTGGAAATATTTTATTGTTGCTTGTAACGTTTCCACACCACCTTGTTGCTTTTTGATTTGAATCAAGGTCACTGCTATCTATGATTTGCTCACATGTTGTTGGCAATGGTGTGATGTTCGGTCACATGATACTGTTGTTAAGTTGATACCACATGATGTTACACTGCGAACACTTACTGTATGTCTGCCGCTAAAGAAACCCCTAAGCTCCTAGTTGCTCAAGAAGAATAGTTCATGGAAGATGTTTGTGTGACACCCCAAAACATGGAGGGGAGATCTTGGTGATCCATTATGGACGTAGTTCACCCTTGAATATACAGATACAGCAATGTGACTCTGTGGTAATATCTAGATAAATCAACTGCGGTGGGCTGGCGCCCTGCCCAGGGTTTGTTTCCTGCCTTGTGCCCTGTGTTGGCTGGGATTGGCTCCAGCAGACCCCCGTGACCCTGTAGTTAGGATGCAGTGGTTTGGATAATGGATGGATGGATGGATAGATAAATCAATGGGCTATGGAGGTATCAGCAACTGAAGCCAGGATGTTATCTGCAATGTAATTGTGTGTTAATCTCAGCCTTGACCAAGATACAAACACGGTTCATTATTATTATTATTTTACATTTTTTCATTTTTCAGCAAACCTCCGTGGGACTTACTCTTTCAATTGAGTGTTTTGAAATGGTGCCTTTGACAGTAGAATCCAGTCCACAAACATTTCTTTGTGTAAAACATGGCTTAAGAGCTGTAGTTATTTAATGTGCAGTGTTCATTTTCAGGGAAATCACTTTACAAACAATTCACAAATGATTTCAAGGGAGATTAAAAATTTCCATTCAAGAAAAGCATCAAAACAATACGTTGTTGAAGAGACCTGGGCAAGTATTATGCAAATCTGGAAAAATAAATGCTACACACCAAGGCTGTGGATGATGAAGACGCCTGAAAAGACAAAGAGCGACACTTTCAGAGTGAGTTCTCACTTCAGGTCTAGCAGGTCTCAGGAGTTGCTTGGTGTCTGCAGGCTCTTTACTTGGCTCTTCCGGCATATATGTTGTCAGTTGCTTGTACGTGATTAACAGAAATTGAAAAATATTTTAAATATACAAAGACATGAAAATAAGCTTAAAACGCAAAAGCTCTTTTTTGTTAAAAAAAAGCTGCATTTTTAAAGTTATGCCAGACTGAGTAAAAATAAATTTGTGTAATTCTGTACATAATGACTTTTAAAAATGCGTAGTTCTACATATGTTTCACCCAAGGGTGTATGTTTTCCTTCAACTTGCCAGTTCAGAAATACTGACAAATCTGTTTTATATAAAAGCTGGCATTGTTTCCAGCAAGATGTACTTTTGAAAGAGGGCCCCTGTAAAAGGGAAAGCCTTAAAAAGCCCCCAAGCTCACTTTAAGTTGGGTTTGTCCTTCAACACATACAGCAAAACCTCGCATTACTGTGATTTTCCTTAGAAGCCATACATTGGAAGGGGAAGGGTTAAATATTTAACAGGAAAGAGGAAATTTGTAATGTGAAAGATAATAATAATTTTCCAAAAGCAAGCGTTGCCACAGACATCAAGGATGTACTATTCTATGCCCTAGTGTTGCCAACTTCATTAATGCTATGCATCACTGTCCTTTTGTGTTTCTGTAACCAGGAAGATATGAAATAGATGTATGATAGGAAAAAGTAGTCAGCAGATACTCTTGGTAGGAAGGTTACTTACCACTTCTATAGCATAACCCTATAGCTACACTTTATATGAAGACGTGAGTGTTACAGGGCATAAAGTGCAAGAGTGGCGATGCTTCAGCCTGGGGCATGCCAAGCACCACTCTGTTCTCTCAAACATCACCCTGGATGTGTTTCAGCTTAATCTCCATCACTGTTTACATAAGTGCCTCACTCTCATTTAAAACTAACTCCTTCTTTAAGGCCAACATAAACAAGTGGTATTTCCCAGCACCATGTTTTTATCCACTCTTTTAGATCCAACTTTGTTCTTCTTTTGAGCTCAGGGAATTAAATACGCACAGGATCAGTGAACAGAGAAGCTGGCCTGTTCCTTTTATTTTTCAAAGAAATGTCTGATAATCTGCGGTGGGCTGGCGCCCTGCCCAGGGTTTGTTTCCTGCCTTGTGCCCTGTGTTGGGTGGGATTGGCTCCAGCAGACCCCCGTGACCCTGTAGTTAGGATATAGTGGGTTGGATAATGGACGAATGGATTTCTGATAATTGATAGTGTACTTGACATAGTTAACTATTGGTTAGAATCTTAGAGTCAGTCAGGACTGCAGTAGGTAAACCCTTGCTTACGAAATCTTGACTCCTCTGAATCTGACAATTGTACTCCTATCTCTAAACTGCCCTTTTAAGTCAAATTCCGGAAAAGTAGTTTTTCAATAGCTAAATGATTCCTGTATAACATTCTAGTGTGCTCTTGATATCTTTCAGTTAAGTTATAGACCAAATTATAATGAAGAAACAGCACAGGATAAAGTAGTAAATGACTTGCAGGTTAATTGCGGACATAGGCCAAATATATGTAACTTGTTCTCTTAGTCCTGAGTACAGCATTTGACACCATAGACAACAGTATTCTCATAAATCATCTAAGAGAATGGGTGGGTCTCTCTGGTAGTGTCTTAAATTTGTTTCAGTCTTTTATAGTTTGTGGATCCATAATATTATATATGGTGTACCACATTAATCTGTTCTGTTATTTTCAATCTAGCATGCTCATTTTAGTCCAGATTATCTCGAAATACCAAATGAAATATCATAGTTATGCAGATGACATGCAACTTTACTTATCTATAGCACCTGATGACCTTGATGGTCTGAGCCCTTTGATCCAACATCCTATTTGCATTTCAGAAAGGATGAGTAGTAATTTCCTCAAGCTAAGCAAATACAAAACAGAAATCTTAGTTCATGGAAAAGATGAAAGTATTAGAAATAAACGTGATCAGTTGGCATTAACAATGGAAGTAAAAAAGTAGGTGTTATTATGGACTCTGACCTAAACCTCAAATTGCACATTAACCATATTACTGGGATTGCATTTTTAATTTAAGAAACAATGCAAAACTTAGACTTCTTGGAATATTGCAGGATGCTGAAAAAATAATTGATGTTTTTGTTTCTAGTTGACTAGATTGCTATAATTCACTCCTAACCTGACTGCCTAAGAAAGGCGTCAATCGGTTGTAATTAGTGCTGAATGCAACAGAAAGAATTTTGAACTGTAAAAAAAAATCTGAGCATATCTCACCAGGGGCGGCATTGTGGCACAGTGGGTAGCGCTGCTGCCTCGCAGTTAGGAGTTTGCTTCCCGGGTCCTCCCTGTGTGGAATTTGCATGTTCTCCCTGTGTCTGCGTGGGTTTCCTCCCACAATCCAAAGACATGCAGGTTAGGTGCATTGGCGATTCTAAATTGTCCCTAGTGTGTGCTTGGTCTGTGTGTGTGTGTGCCCTGCAGTGGGCTGGCGCCCTGCCCAGGGTTTGTTTCCTGCCTTGTGCCCAGTGTTGGCTGGGATTGGCTCCAGCAGACCCCGTGACCCTGTAGTTAGGATATGGTGGGTTGGATAATGAATGGATATTTTATTTAGTTCATGGTTTTTATGTTAAATATTTTGCTTGTATTGTTTAAATTTTATTTCAACTTAAATTGAAAAAGCATTTCAATTAACTTCTTGTTTTCATTGTATAAGTGATTCTCCAAGTAGCTTCATGTTACCGATTCAGTTGCACTACTGACATCATACTGTATGATGCTATAAATATCACAGCGTTCTTATCACTTACTATCCCTCAGTGGATACACTTAACATATCTTCCAAAGGACTTAGCAATAGTTTCAATTCACGTAGGCCACTCTAGTGTTAGGTTACAGAAATCCCTTTGGTCCCCCAACTATGATTATTGTTTTCCTCTTTGGTTTTGACATTTTGATGTCTTTGCCTTCTCAGTTGTGACTTCTGTGTGTTGTTAAGACTATGTGCCTGGTGCGCATTTTCCATCTCCTGGTCCACAATTCTCATCCATTAATACTATGATGGCTGTCTCTTAACATTACTGGATTACCCAAGTCTATTTGTCTCTCTGTCCCTATGAAATAACTTGGATCCCAGTGGACCGATATTTTGAAATTTTCCTCCCACAGTCAAAGGTTAGATGCATTGGCGATTCTAAATTGTCCCTAGTGCGTGCTTGGCGTGTGTGCATGTCCTGTGGTGGGCTGGCGCCCTGCCCAGGGTTTGTTTCCTGCCTTGCGCCCTGTGTTGGCTGGGATTGGCTCCAGCAGACACCCGTGACCCTGTAGTTAGGATATAGTGGGTTGGATAATGGATGGTTGGATATCTCACCAGTTTTGTCATCTTTAAACTGGTTTCATGTATCCTTTACTACTAATTAGTTTATTACATTAATACCACTAATGGCATATAAAACTCTGAATAACCTTGCTCCTTTTTACATTTTGGAGTGCCTGTCCCCTGTGGAGCCGACCCGGACACAGACAGGCGGACATGTTGTAAATAAACATGTGGTGGTATTTAACAATTCTATTTACAAATATAACGGTCACACAGACCCAAATAATGGTCACTCAGACCCAGTTAGTGCACAATACCCCAATACAAAGTCCTGGCCACAAATGCCTTTCTTCGGGCCGCCTCCACACCTCCTCTGTGCTTCATCCTTCCTCCTCCCGACTCCAGCCCTGAATGAATGGAGACGGCCCCTTTTATATGGTTCCCGGATGAGCACCAGGTGTTCCCGGCATTCCTCCCTTGGCCACGCCCCAGCATGGCGGAAGTGCCGGCTGTCCTCCCGGCAGCTCCCCGGGCATCTCCAAAAGTCTTCCCCCCAGCACTTCCTGGTGTGGCGGAAGTGCTGGGACAACAGGTCTCCAAGGCATTGGGGCGCCTTCTGGCGGTGACCACGGGCCCCTACAGGGTGGAGCTTCCATGCCCTGTACCCAAGGCCCTCAAAGCAACCAGGAAGACAGCCCCCAAATGGTCCCAGATGGGTGCACCCCCACTTCCGGTCTTCCAAGGCATCCCGGCCGGGTCATCGCCCCTGGCATCCACGACACCCCTTACATACCCATTCGTAATCTTATATTCTCAAAGACTAGTTTGCTGATTATATCATGAGCTAAGCATAACTGAGATATACCAGGCTAACATTTTTGATCATTTATAAAAAACAAACTTCTAAAAACAAGACTTTTTTAAATTTGTTCTTCTCAAGCAACGTTTTAGGTAAACCTCTGATAGATTATGTATTATTAAGATATCACATACATCTTGGATTTGCAATCATAATTGACTCCTACTTTTCTCTGTTTTCTTTTTCTGTTTCACCACCACAACCTGATCAAAGTCCTGTGCAGCCGCCTGTGATGTTTGAATGAAAGCAGATACTCCAACAGTCAATAACACCCACTGTATTGAATATTTTAAGATGCAGCTTAAGAAACAATAAGGAACTACTTAAGAACATTTAAGTTAGGTAGAATACCCTAAGGGTAGGCTGGGAGAACTTTTAACCTTGGAACTCCTGCAGATTGTTTTACTCTTGCATCACCCAAGCTTGACCTTTTTATTTTTTCTGTCCTCTCTGGTCATCTGACCATAGTATTGGACTTAGCATTATAATCATTTTACTTTGTTTTCCTTTACTTTTTACTTTTTCTTATATACAGTTTATTGTGGGCAGGTGCAGAAATGACAGGGTGCACCAACCAGAGGCACCAACCAGGTTGTCCTGTTTAATATTTGAACAAAATAACAAAAAATATGCTCCTTTGGCATCCTTGCCCTTGTATTCATGTAAGCCAGGGTCAGTCTGTTTGGGAGCTCTGTTAGGCGGGTCGCTCTTGCCAAAAGGATGTCTCATTCCGGGAAGCTGGGGCTTCTATGGATGGTGAACTGGAAAGGGTGGAGTCAGTTGTCTTCAATGGGCAGTTTCTTGGCACTGTGGGGAGAGAAGGAGATGACAATATTAGTGATAGTGCTCCCTGTTACCCCAGTGGGTTATTACATACCTTGACCGAGCCTGTAAGATGATCCTCCAACATGTATGATATTGTCACGCACGTGCGCTTGCAGGACAACTTCAAGGTTCATATAAATGTAATCATATTCCCAACCAGGGGTTGGCACTGTTGCCCAATGCCTTTTTTTTTTCATTCCTCTGCAGAAGCAGTGATTGATAGTCGCACCTAGAATGACATCACTGCTGGTTTCCCAACGCCTTAACCCGCCTCTCCTGTCCTCCAGAGTGAATACCGGCTCTGCCACCATCTTGGAATCTGTCAAATAGAGACTCAAATCTGAAAAGACTTATTTTTGCAATTTCATTTACTTTTAAGAATATGTCAATTTTACAGAATTCACCATGGTGCCCCAAATCTTTATTTGTGTTTTTTTTTTTGTTTTTTTTTTAATTTGAAGAAAATAATTTTCAAATAAATGCACTTGCAGTTAGAGATTAAACATGACTTATAAAGGACTTTTCTTGGCAGTCTGAAGCCATCAGTAATGATCTGTGTATTTCCAAGTAGCAGTAATATTTTATTGTAAAACAGTGCTTTTGGCAAGCTCTGATCTACTTGAAACTCCACCATAGTAAACTTTTGTAGCCTAATTAATGTACAAGAATTTGCACTTAATAAAAAAGTTATTGGAAATAAAGTAAATATTTTAGGTGGCTATAATTAAAGTGTGATTTCACATATGCTTCAATGTTCAGGCTTTAAGCTAAAACAAGAAAAAAAAATGCTTTTAAACACATGCAGCCGATATATTTTATTTGCTGTTATATCCCAGAGCTAGATAGGTACACAAAAAGGTAATTAGATTTTCCATTTCGGGAGCATGAGGCACCAGACACCAGCCAAGGTGCTGCTCTGGGTGGGCACATGGGTTCAAGTTAAATACACCTATGGCTGGCATGTTACAGACTTGGCTACAAAAACTAAATCATGAGGATAGGGAATACTCAATCCAAATCTAGAATGAGGTTATTCATAATATATACTCATGGAAAATTATACCAAAAATATAAGAATTTACCTTACAATAATGACCATTTAAAATACAGTAAAATATAGTAAAACTTAATGACCTACAAAGAGCAGGATTTGTCTAAAACTGAGTTTTTAAGGAAAGAAGCAATCAGTTCAAGGAGGTCACCAACAACTGTATTGGAGCTGAACAGCAACTACAAGTAGAGACAGGTGATTGCATTTTTCTACATTCCATGATCTAGCTGCTAGATCATTCCTTGATGGAGTTATTTGATTGTGCTTCCCAAAGAATTGCCCTGCATGCTTGTAAACAAACTCATGTTTTACTGATATGGGATGTGCTGTAACACAGTTGATCAAAGTATAATGTTGACATTTTGTCAGAGAGGTCTACATGCAGGGCCAACTTGGGCTGCGTTGTAAAAAGCATCCCATGAAAATCACAAATTTTTGGAGATTTGTATATTCAAAGTGAGTGAATTCTCCCACAGTTCTTTTATTATCTCTCTATTATAAAAGAAAATCTTGAGACGAGATGAGACTATTGCCAAGAGATTTTTTCTAGTCCCGCCCTCCTCTCAACCTATTACGGTTAACGGCCAATGCCCACGGTCATCTTACCTCTCATTCGTGTGAATGCTTTTGTCAGACACAAGTCCTGCGCTCTCAGCTCTTATAAATTTTTATGTTTTCCTCACTTTCAGTTCCCAATAAAAGAAGAATTATTATGTGCAAATCTCATTGAAGAATTTCATCCCGAAGGGTTATCAACAGAAGAAATGAGTACACGGGCAATCCTAGCACAGAGAAATGATGAAGTCAAATGAATTAACACAAAAATTGGTTACACGTCAAATTGGTTAAATGAGTATCAATAGACTATGCTGAAACAGTTGGTGGTGATTGGGCAGAAGATGAAAACATCAACTTACAGAGTTGTAGAATACAACCGTTAACACCGTCTGGTCTTCCAGCAGCCGAATTACTGTTGAAAGAAGGATATATCGTAATGGTATTGCATAATTTATGTATGACAAGATTAGTTGCACCTGCCGGGGGGTGGGTGAGCGAAGTGAGCAGGGGGCAGAGCCCCCTTGTTTTTAATAAAAAAAAGATTTGGCATTCTCTCACCTAAGCTAAGAGTGAAGTTTGTTTCTTCCACAATGTGCTTTCTAAAACAGTCTGTGTTCTTAACAAATGCAAACTTCAAAGTTGAGATTCTGAATACAAGTGCACAAATATTACATGGATCTGATGAGACCCCAAAAAACTTTTTGGATGCAATGCTATATTTTGTATATGACACAAGAGTAAAACCTTAAATTGTAATAAGAACCTCATCACTATCATGAAGCATGAAAAAGTCCACATCATCATACGATGAGAATGCTTCCCTGTATTGGTGTCTACTAGACTTGAAGATAAAGAAAACGAAGTATAAACATTACAGTAAAAATATTAAAGAATAAATATGTGTAATTTAAACACTATCTGGAGTTTGGGGAAAAATTAATTTCCTATCAGAACAATGACTGATCAGATGGCTTTACTATTGTATGACTTACCAAAACACCATAAATTAGTCTCCCTCTCACGGCCTCTCTTTGTTTTCATTGTCTTTTCCTTCTTCTACTAGCACGTTCTTGCCATGTTACCTCCTGATTCTACATTCAGTTATGCACAATAGAGGCATCAAAACCCCTCCTACAGTTTAATTGTAGGAGATCCCTGGGGTCAGTACAGGTCTACAAAGTCCAGGCACAGTCTTTGGGCCACTGCCTCCACAATAGGAAGCATGGTCAAACATCTAAGCAGTGGGATCTTCTTCCTACTGCCTTTAGGCTTGGAGTCCTGTCAGTGGGTTTCTTCAGGCTTATGTGACATTTTACTAAGTCAGGTGTCCTTTCAGAATTTTGTTTTGGGGCACTCCAATGTAGCTGTGGGACCCCATTCACCCTGTGGTAGACCCTTCTCTCACTCTGGCTTGTCAAATTGTTAGTAAGGATTTTCCTTTTAGTCTCTGCTCCTTGTATGGTACCACTGTAATTCTTCTGCCAAATATTCCCTTGGCAAACATTTTCCAGCTCAGCAAAGCTTTTAAAGAGTAATGTCCAACTAAGTTCCTAGAGGGTTGCATAGACAGCAGGATTTCATGGCAATCAGTTTCTAAATTAATGATCACTTAAGGCTGTTAATGAAATATTTAATTATATGCAGGGGTGCAGATATGGGTGGGGAGGAATGGGCAATCTGCCACCCAATAGAAAAATCTGAAAAAATATAAAGTTTTATTTTGGTATTTAATTGCCCTCCCTAGTTATCCATCCTTGGATGACACCTTAGTAACACCACTGATTATATGGCTCTTAATCTGCAATGTTAGAAATTGCTAATGTTGTGGATTTGGATTTGATAACTGTTATTATTGTGTTATACACTTACTTTTTTTAACTTCTACTTGGGCTCCAGCAGACCCTCCGTGACCCTGTGTTAGAATATAGCGAGTTGGATTTTGACTCTTTAAACAGTGATTTGAGGTTTTTGAAGGGTGAAGAATCCATATCTCCCATTTATTTTAAGATCCGAAATGTAATTATGGAGGTAAAAATTATTTTGTGCCATTTTCTGATACCATTTTGTCCCATCTATGTAAGCTGCTCTTTTGGCATCCCAGTGTTATGATGATTGTCAGGTTTTAGTGCGGGGCGGCTTATATGTCACGACTTCAGCATCAATTACAGGAAAGGGTTATACACTGTGTGCACAATTATTAGGCAAGTGAGTATTTTGACCATATCATCATTTTTATGCGTATATTCCAACTCCAAGCAGTATTAACTTGAATGCTTATTGGATTTAAGCACGTCAGGTGATGTGTATTTGTGTAATGAGGGAGGGTGTGGCCTAAGGAGAGCAGGTGTGCAGAATTATTAGGCAGCTAGTTTTCCTCGGGCAAAATGGGCCAAAAAAGAGATTTAACTGACTCTGAAAAGTCAAAAATTGTAAAAAGTCTTTCAGAGGGATGCAGCACTTTTGGAATTGCTAAGATATTGGTGTGTGATCACAGAACCATCAAACATTTTGTTGCAAATAGTCAACAGGGTCGCAGGAAACGTGTTGAGAACAAAAGACGCAAATTAGTTGGCAAAGATTTGAGAAGAATCAAACGTGAAGCTACCAGGAACCCATTATCCTCCAGTACTTTCATATTCCAGAGCTGCAACCTACCTGGAGTGCCCAGAAGTACAAGGTGTTCAGTGCTCAAAGACATGGCCAAGGTAAGGAGGGCTGAAACCCAACCACCACTGAACAAGAAACATAAGTTGAAACGTCAAAACTGGGCCAAAAACAAATTTTTTTCAAAGGTTTTATGGACCAATGAGATGAGAGTGACTCTTGATGAACCAGATGGATGGACCTGTGGATCAGTAATGGGCACAGAGCTCCACTCCAACGTGGAGGTGGGGTACTGGTATGAGCTGGTATTTTTAAAGATGAGCTAGTTGGACCTTTTTGCATTGAAGATGAACTCAAAATCAACTCCCAAACCTACTGCCAGTTTTTCGAAGACACTTTCTTCAAACAGTGATACAGGAAAAAGACCATGATTTTTATGCAGGCCAATGCTCCATCACTTGCATCAAGTTCTCACTGCGTGGCCAGCCAGTAAAGGCCTTAAAGATGAAGGAATAATGACATGGCCCCTTCCTCATCTGACCTAAACCCTATCGAGAACTTGTGGGCACTTCTTAAACGCTAGATTTACGGGGGAGAAAAACAATACACCTCTCTGAAGAGTGTCTGGGAGGCTGTAGTCACTGCTCCACAAAAGCTGATCGTCAACAGATCAAGAAACTGACAGACTCCATGAATGGAAAGGCTTATGACTGTTATTGGAAAGAAGGGTGGCTATATTGGTCATTGATTGATTGATTTATTTTTTTTGAAATGTCAGAGATGTTTATTTGTAAATTTTGAGGTGTTTGTTTATTATTCTCACTATAACAGATGAAAATAAACAAGTGAGATGGGAAAATTTTCATTTTTCCTTTAGTTGCATAATAAATCTGCACACTAATAGTTGCCTAATAATTGTGCGCACATATGTATTCCCCTGATGATGTTCACACTCACATTTCCGTTGTGAAACATTCAGGTTTCAGGTTTATTAACATTTTGGATTGACTGATAGCACTGTGTTTGTTCCATATTAAAATTAATCCTCAAAAATACAACTTGCCTAATAATTGTGCACACAGTGTAAGGTCAATGTAAATGGTTATTTTCTTTTCGAGTATAAGGGATAAATTCTTACAACCTTTCTTGTGATTCTTTGTTACTCATTCCTTTTTCTGTCAGCGACCTTGACTTTGATTCTTGTGATCTGTTTTGATTTTGAAGATCTGGTTTTTGATCCTAGCAGCTATCAGCACATGCTCCCAACCTCAACCTCATGTCATGTTTCTTAGTCATATCTTTAAAATACTATCTCTAGTCCTCTAGGAGCATCATCACAATGTTTTTATGGACCAGAGTGCATTAGTGCTTTTCACTCATGCATCTTGTTTTCGTTTCTTTTTTTTCTCTCAAATTTCAAGGGTAAATCATGAAGTAAAGACAATTTGAAAATTACACAGTAACCACAAGCAACAGATAGATGCTGAAACAATAAAACATTTTGCAATGGCTTATGGGTAGTATACTCCTTGAACAGCACATCATAGTGAGATTTCAATGGAAATTCAGTGAAGAATGTTGACTAGTGCAGTAAGTTTTAACACAAATTTATTTTAAAAATGTAGCTGCCCATTTTTATGTGTATTGTTGAAGCTGCACTTTAGTGGCGAGGGTGCTCATTTTCAGTTTCAAAAATGTTTTCAGATTCCTTATTATTTATTTTCTCTTTGTTTGGTCTGCTGATGATTCTTGTTTTCAGAGATTCGTGGACTCACAACGGTCATCACACCATGGGGTGTAACATGACCTTGGCTGCCATTTTGGGACACTTTAAAAGCAGACCTTAAACCATGTTTAGATCATCAGTTCCTCAGATGTTTTTGAAACTAGGAACCTTTTTTTCTTATTTTAGTTTCGATGAAATTTGAAGTATTTTGTCTCTCTGTGCCTGAACCTTTGCACATTCATTTCCCCAGAGCTTTTGTCTAAGTTTATTGTTCTGCACACCTTTCTTTGTTTAAGGCTGTTTATTTCTGCACTGCAGTGTTGTATTGTTCATCGAGGAGCTAGCTAAAGTAGGTAGGTGCCCACATACAGAAAGTGCACAAATGTCTATATGAGTCCATTCTACCTTTTAATTTTCTTTTCCAGGTTAGTGATAAAGTCTTTCATGCCACATGGGGTCCTCTTCACTTGTCTACCTGTTGCTGCTAATAACGTTCTGAATCAGTGGTCACATGACACTTTGAGTCATCACCCATTGATAAATGTGGCAAACTATTTCTTCTTCCTAACGTCCTAGATAATTTTAATGGAAAAAGACGTGTGGTTATATAATTTGTTTTTGAGTTGGTGGAGATATTTTTGATTTCCAGACTTTTGGGTTTTTCCTTTTAGTTTTGTTGGTTTTTTATACGTTTTTCCAGGATTTAGACACTTGCCTGTTGATCTGAGAGTTAGGCCTGCTCCTGTTATCTTTTTCTTCTCCTAGTTTATTATGCCCCTTTTACTGTAGCTGTTTAAAATGTGCTCACTATGCCTGCTGGTCATGACACACACTCAGAGCTTATTAATAGCAGGCAGATATTTCAGAAAGGATTTTTGTGGGTTAAACAAGTCTTTGCAGTCTCTTCATAGTGTCTTTTTACTAAATATATGCTTATGTTTATAGCTATAATGTTTCTTTTAGAACACCATGTGAAATGTACTGACTTAGTGACAGACAGTAAAGTGTTTAATGAAAGTGACACGTAGTCAAGGAGCAAGTCTAAGTCAGACCCATAAGTTGACTTACGGACTTTAATCTGAAATCAAGAGTCAGTAAAGAAAGCAAGAACTCATAAACCAGGAAGTTACAAAATAAAAGAATCTTATTCGAAGTCTGAGCACAGGGATCAATCCACAAATATGGATGCTCCAGAAATGCCTAGAAGGAGCTTTAAACCATCATAGGTGGCGTGCATCACAGCAAATTCTGTGAGAATTGCGATCAACATAATAGTCCTGAAATTCCAGTGCCCATAGAAAAACAAAGATGGTGTTGTAGCATTGTAATGTCGAGATCCTGACAAGATTTTTAAAGGGCAAACAAGGAGAGACAGGCAAAACAGACAAGGGTGTGACCAGTAGGGGGTGTTACAGCACCCTAAACACAACCGCAACTAAACAAGTCACGAGTTCAATAAAATGGTTTACTTTATCAAAATATCTCCAAAGGTTATCCGCAAGCATAAACTTAAGCTCATTTCTCTCTTGTTTTTCCTCCACTTCTCCCAGCTCCTCTCCCGATCCTGACTGGCCTGGATGAGGTTGAGCAGCATCTTTTATTTTAGACCCAGGTTTACTTCCAGAGCTAGGGCATAACACATTGGAAGCACTTCCAGGTCGAGTGGCAGTCCCTGAAAGCAGGGATCACAAATCCCCACAGCACCCTCTGGTGGCACACCTGGAACTACAGTTCCCAGCATGTCTTATGGGTGTCCATTCTGGTAGTGTCCTTCCATTACACTGGCTTCCCAACCAGTGTGATTGTATTGTTCCTGAATCTAACCCTGCCGGGATGCCAGCATACCCACTTCCAGTCTGGCATCTTCTGCCAATTTCCTGGTTAAGGCAGGGAACAACCTGCCTTTCTTCTTGTGCTTCCGAAGGGCTGGCCTCCCGTCCCATCCTTTACAAGGTTAAAAACCAGTGCTGAAACAATGAAGCCGAAGAAAAGATGACAATCAAGGTCAGAAGGACATAAAAAAATAATAATTAGGATCCCAGGATATCCTTTTAGAAAGCAAGAAATATTCACAAAAAGTTTAGCCAAGGTAGGTGACTATTTAAACCTACTGCTGCAATTACCAGCATGTGATACTCCTGAAGGCCACGCCCACCAGTGATGGGAAAGGTTACCCTGGCAACTGGAACAGGCTGCGATTGACTTAAGGCACATAAAAATAAAATAAAAATGATAACAGGCATATTGGTAAAAATATTAGACTAGTACTTTGATTCACACTTAAAACCTAATGTTAAATTCATAACCCTTAAGTCCCAAAACATCAAAACTTGTAAAAATCCTTCTGGGAATTTTCACAAAAAAGTTATAAACGTTGCTGATTATAACAGTGCTGATTTCTTGTCTTTTTTTATTCTATTGCTATGAAAATGTAACTGACCCTGTGCCAAATTTTTTTTGCCCTTATTCATATTTTTTGTGGCTTATACCAATGGAATGCAGTGGGTCAAAAGTGACCTTGGCTACACTATTTAAGGCCTGGCTGAATTATCTAAATATAATTGAGTCAATCCAATTTTTTGGTTTGTCTAGCATTTGTAGACATCTCAATGCAAGCTTTTAACTCTGCACTTTCCCTACTAATTCTAAATCAGCTAAGGATTATTCTTGTGTAAAACTGTCAGTGATATCCACATAAAGCTATGCCAAACATAATGATGGACTCATAAAGCATTCAATTACCTCCATTGTTTAATTCTGAATCTACAGAACACTGAAAAGCCATAACAAAAATAAAATTCAGTCCCAAAATAATGAGTCTGTAAACAAATCTGCAAATACATATTCCATTGAAACTATGGTGTAACTGCCACTAGTACTTCTGAGTATATAAAGTTAAACTAACCTCAAGCCTCAATGTGTTGATGACAGAAGCGTCCTCTTGTTTGAATATTTATTATTATAAGTCATCTTCTGCTCTACCACTATTGTTTCAAATTCTATGCCATTCAATAAAAGTGAATAAATACATAATAATTTACTGGAGAAATCATTTTGCAAAATTTCTCAAAAAAATAAATATTTATGGAGTAGTTTAAAACAGTCCTTTATGTCATGCTGACGGTGCAAATGTAATCTTCATCAAGGGCTAGTAGGGAGATGCTCTGTTCAGACACATTTGGCTTTGCATAGAAGCAGAATGCAGATTGCTCAATACTACACCACAAATGAAATTTTCATTGATATACAACATGTACTGCAAAAGAACTTCTATAACTGCAAGCATTTTTCATTTTAATTTTTATTATTATTAATATTGTCCCCACACCCATCAAAAAAAAAATCAAACAGCCATCTTAAAGGCATCTTACTCCTCCTTTCTGCGTGCTTAGTCAGATTCAACAAACGTCAGCAGCCTGTGTTATACCAAGCCTTCCAAGCACAGCATCTAGAGGCAGACTGTAAGAGAGACGTAAAACATGTGCATCCCATTTCCAAGAACTGCTTTGTGGCCTTATATTTGTTTAAAGCACCCCTTGATGTTAAGATCATGCCTGGTAATTAACTGGCTATTATTCCTGTCTTTTCAACCCTCAAGAGCGTGGCTCAGTTCACTTGGGAAGGAAACAGATCCCTTCAGTTTCTCTCATTTGTGCTTTTCAAACACTTTGGACTTCTGACAAAAATGTAGAGGGAGGCTTGCATAATTTATAGGGATATCTGGTGGGATCTTGTTACAATTTTGTTTGGTTTTTTTTTTTGCTTTTCGCCAAGTTCACTGGCTCGTTAATTGTTTTCATAAGTGTTTCATCCAAATTATTGTTTAACAATTTTTCTACATTTTTCTTGCCAGAGAGATTAAAGATCTGGCTTAGAATTATGCACCTCTACAGAAAGAATTACCATATTCCTCTGACATCAAATGATATTGGAGACTTTCATTGTTGCCCCCCTTTAAAAATTATTAGGAAATGTTGCAAAGGTATATCCTAATATCAGCAAGAGCACAAAATCATTGAGGAGAATGAATAGTAGTTTATTTCTGTTCAAACGCTGAGAGCAACAGATGAGCTTATTTTGTTCTTCCCAATAGAATTCTTGCTTCACCAACAACATTTTTTCTCTGCAAAAACAAATAGGAATTCTTCATTTTAGTTTTTATAAAATTAATGATTTAAAAATGAATGACTACCAGTGAAACATCTGTTTATATGGCATATGACATGCCATTTGAAACCTCCAGTGACCACTTTGGCACCATAAATTAATGTTAGAATTCACTTAAGTATTAATTTAAACAGCATAAAATGATTTTAATTTTATATACTGTAGTTACATTGCTAATGAAAGATTCTTTCAACCTCTATCTAGCTGTACTACCTGTCTAAAGATGGCTTGAAATTGAAGTAATCAACATGCTAATGTTTGCAGCACACCATACAATGCTCTGTTATATGACATTCGGTATGGGATTAGTTAAAGCAGTGTTAATGTTTATGATGCGCCACCTGCTGGAATGACAAATGCAGTGCATTTTATTACTAACAGAGACAGCAACCAGACAGACACACAGACAGACAACAGACACTTGTTCATTTTATTTAGGTGGAATATCATTACTGCTCGGTTATATGTATAATGTAATAACAGAATATTAGTCAGAAAGTTTGTTAGGTAGCTACAGTATAAAAATTTACTGTTAGACAAATTAGAATTAATCTTACTGCAGATGTTGAAGGACGCCAGTCTTCTCAGAAAATATAGTCGGCTATGTCCTCTCTTGCACAGAGCGTCAGTATTGGCAGTCCAGTCCAATTTATCATCCAGCTGCACTCCTAGATATTTATAGGTCTGCACCCTCTGCACGCAGTTGCCTCTGATAATCACGGGGTCCAGGAGGGGCCTGGTTCTCCTAAAATCCACCACCAGCTCCTTGGTTTTACTGGTGTTCAGGTGTAGGTGGTTTGATTCGCACCATTTAACAAAGTCCTTGATTAGGTTCCTATACTCCTCCTGCCCATTACTGATACAGCCCACGATAGCAGTGTCGTCAGCGAACTTTTGCACCTGGCAGGACTCTGAGTTGTATTGGAAGTCCAATGTATATAGGCTGAACAGGACCGGAGAAAGCACAGTCCCCTGCGGTGCTCCTGTGTTTCTGACTACAATGTCAGACCTGCAGTTCCCGAGATGCACATATTGAGGTCTGTCTGTAAAATAGTCCACAATCCATGCCACAAGGTGTGAATCTAATCCCATCTCTGTCAGCTTATCCCTAAGGAGCAGAGGTTGGATGGTGCTGAAGGCACTAGAGAAGTCCAAAAACATAATTCTTACAGCACCACTGCCTCTGTCAATGTAAATGTTTATGCACCTAATGTTGATGATAAGGAATTTATACAAAATTTATTTGCATCCATTCCCAATCTGAACACTCATAAAATTATAATGGCTGGGGACTTTAATTGTGTTTTAAATCCACTCTTAGATAGGACTTCTACCACAGGGGGAACGGCATCTAACACTGCAAAGATAATTACAAAGTTTATAACTGATCACAACTTATCAGACCCCTGGAGGTTTTTAAACCCAAACTCAAGAACATATTCTTTCTACTCACCAGTACATCATTGCTACTCAAGGATTGATTACTTCTTTATAGATAATAACTTCTTGCCTATGATTAAATCTTGCAAATACGATGCTATTGTTATTTCTGACCATGCACCTCTGATCTTGGAGCTAAAGTCACTATGCCCCACACACTCACCTCGCAGACGGCGTCTCAACCTGCTTCTATTAGCAGACGAGAATTGTACAGAATTTATATCCAAACAAATCAGTTTCTTCCTAGAGACAAATACATCCTCAGAGATTTCTGCAGGAATACTCTGGGAAACTCTTAAGGCCTTCTTAAGAGGACAGATTATCTCATATCTTTCCCACAGAAATAAATTAGAAACCAAGAAAGTAGCAGAGATAAAAATCAAAATTACTAGAATAGATGAAGAATATGCTAGACTTCCAAGCGAGGCTCTACATAGGAAAAGGCAGGCTCTGCATTCAGAACTAAACCTCTTGACAACTAAAGAAACTGAACAACTAATTTATAAATCCAGACATCATTACTATGAACATGGAGAGAAAGCTAATAAGCTTTTAGCTCAACACATTCACAAGCAAAATGTGCACAACACAATCTCAGTAATCACCAACACGAACGGAGATAAAATCATCAACTACAAAAATATAATGCACACTTTCAGAGACTACTATAAATCCCTATATACTACTGAGTTTAAAGAAGACAATACACAATCTAATGCATTTCTGGATACATTACAGATACCACAAATAGACACTTTTAGTGCGAAGGAACTTGATAAACCTCTGGCTTTATCAGAATTACTAGATGCTATAAAGTCACTTCAAGGCGGGAAATCAGAAGACCCTGATGGCTACCCTGCAGAATTTTATAAGAAATTTCCTACTCAGCTAGCTCCCCTCCTATTAGCAACATTAACAGAAGCCAGAGACAACCAAACCCTTCCTCAAACTTTTCCCCAAGCACTAATCACCGTTTTTCCAAAACAAAATAAGGACTTATTACAATGTGCATCATACAGACCAATTTCACTTCTGAATAATGACGTTAAAATACTCTTTAAAATCATAGCTAGAACGATGGAGAAAGTGTTCCCCTCGGTAATATCACAAGAGCAAACTGGATTTATCAGGGGCTGACACTTATCTTCAAATCTTCGACGCCTGTTTAATGTAATATACTCACCAACTAAATAAAACACCCCAGAAATATTATTATCATTTGATGCAGAAATTGATTGAATGGAAATACCTTTTTACTACATCGGAGAAATTTGGGTTTGGCCCGAACATTTGTGCATGGATCAAATTAGTGTATACTAAGCTTCAGTTTGTATCAACAACATTTGTTCAGACTACTTTAAACTATACCGTGGTACTAGACAAGGATGCCCTTGTCACCGCTACTGTTTGCAATCGCCATTGAACCACTGGCAATACATTGTCGAAATACTGATCAGATAAAGGGGATTATTAGAGAAGGACTGCAACAGAAAATTTCATTATATGCAGATGATATGGTACTGTATATATCAGACCTACAAAATTCTGTGCCTGCAGTCTTAACAGCACTCACAGAATTTCAAAAGATCTCTGGTCTCAGAATTAATCTGAATAAAAGTGTACTCTTTCCAGTGAATTCTCAAGCATATAATATTAGATTAGACACCCTACCTTTTATCATTGCAGAACAGTTTATATACCTAGGGGTAAACATCACAAGTAAACATAAAGCCCTTTATCAACAAAATTTCGCCGTCTGCATGGGAAAAATTAAGTAAGACTTGCATAGATGGTCAACCCTTAATCTCACTCTAGCTGGAAGAATTAACACTGTTAAGATGAATATTCTTCCTAAGCTCCTTTTTTATTTCAAAACATTCCAAAATACATCAATAAATCATTTTTTAAGCAATTAGATTCAACAATAACATCATTTATTTGTAACTTAAAACATCCACGCATCCAAAGAGCGACCCTACAAAGACAAAAGGCAGAAGGCGGCATGGCTCTACCCAACTTTTAGTTTTATTATTGGGCAGCAAATATACAAGCAATAAAAACCTGGACACAAATAGAAGAACATACACAGGCTTGGTCTGCAATAGAAGTAAAATCCTGCAGTACATCTTTATATTCCCTGCTCTGTGCCCCAATAATTGCAAGTTATCGGCAGTATACTAATAACCCAATTGTGCTTCATTCACTCACAATATGGAACCAATGCAAAAAGCATTTTAAGACGGAGAAGCTTTTATCTGTGGCACCTCTGCAAGGGAACCACCTCTTTCAACCTTCACAAACATATGTATTTTTTAATATTTGGAAAAAATTTGGGATTAACTTTCTTAGAGATCTTTATATAGACAACATCTTTGCATTCTATGGACAATTACATTCCAAATTTAACATGCCAGCTACACATTTCTTTCACTATCTTCAAATTAGGAACTTTGTTAAACAGAACCTTTCTGATTTTCCTCATCTTGCACCGTCATCCATGCTGGGAAAAATATTGCTCAATCTCAAGGATTCAGACACCATCTCTACAATATATAAAATCACTAGCCAACCCGCGGCATACCATACGCTGCATAATCAGGCCAGTTTTTTAATCATTTTTAAGCACAAGAAGAAAATTAACATTTGAAAAATCAGGAATGTAATAAATCAGCAAGAAAAGCAACATTGTAACCATGAACGGAACGAACCAACACACAATCCTCCGTGACTGAAAATTGGCGGACCGCCATCGATCATGTGCCCACCTCCAACTCGTCACTTGAGTCGTTGTCGTCTTTGCACAGTCCAGATGCACCTGTGAGTCATGTAGACTTTCCGTGTTCCTGCAGGAGCATCTAAGAAGACGCATGTTTGTTGCAGATGCGAATTGCTGTATGTAGCGTGTAATACAGTTTGCTATGGTGCACGCGGTCGTGCGTAGTAACTGAAAACTCGGTTTTTGAAGACTGCTTACTTCGTTGTGTTTTAACCTCAGTTGTAAAGGATTGTTTTAAGGATCCCATGGGATACCCCTCGCAAACCGTTTTACACGCTGCATATGGCGATTCACCTCCGCGAGAAACATGCCTCTATGAACAGTCAACGTGGCCTCGACGACAGACGAATATAAAAGACGCCTTTTTTCTGTGTCGTCACGTCCGAGTTGGTGGGTGTGGCTCTGCGAGTTGTCGTCGTATCCAATGGTCTTGGAGTTGGTGGGCGTGGCTCCTTCCTGCATGCGCCATAGGTGTCTTACTTGTCGGCGGCTTAGTGAATCCACGCCCCTTCCGGCGTGCTTTCCATGGGTGTCTTGCCTTAGTGAATTATATATATAGATTTTCAAAGATCCAAGAGGACACTGGGAAAAAGATCTCTCAATTAATATATCAGAAAAGGTATGGAAAGTAGCAATGCAGAGAATTCACTGGAGCTCCATATGCGCAAAGCATACAATTATACAACTGAAAATTATATATCGAGCACATCTAAAACTCTTCAAAATGTTTCCAGGGCATGATCCAACCTGCAAACGCTGCAACCAAGTCCCAGCCTCACTGGGTCACATGTTCTGGGCCTGCACCAAATTAACATTATTCTGGACAAAAATTTTTAATTACCTTTCAGACAGCCTTGGTCTCACAATCCCTCCTAATCCATTAACAACTGTGTTTGTGGTTCTTCCAGATGGGTTTAAAGTGGAGAAAGACAAACAAACTGTGATTGCATTCACTACACTTTTGGCACGTAGACTTATTCTGCTAAACTGGAAGAACCCAAACTCTCCTCTTTTAAGTCAGTGGGAAACCAATGTGTTACACTATTTGAAATTGGAAAAAATCAAATACTCAGTTAGAGGATCTGTACAGATTTTTTTCAAAACATGGCAGGATCTAATCAGTAATATTTTAAAATAAACTCTTAAAGCACAGAGGGAGCAATTATTTCTGTATTTCTTTGTCTTCTGCATTCATCTCTATTGGCTTATCAAACTTATTAATTTAGGTATGTTTACAAGCCTTAAATTTTACGCCGTTTGCCTTGCTCTCTCTCTCAGGGGTGGGGGTCGACTTGTTCTTTTGTGACTTTTGCCATTGTCTTTTCACAGAACACTGAGCTTAAGGGCTATTTATATTGATTTGCATATTCAAAGAGGTAATTCTGGGAGGAGACAGGGTGGGACAGAAGGCGCGTGCACGTGTGTTAGTTTTCAAGCTGATCGGGATTTATGGAGCGAAAGAACGTGGAAGTGGGCAAACCCACAGATTTATGCATGTGGATTTTTCTGTGCGCAAGCACATTTTGGCTTTTGTGCTTACGTCATGTTATAGTGCGAATTCTACACACTGTGTTATGCATGAGGCCCCTGGATGATTTTTAGTGCTAAGCCTAGTAAAGTATTAGAATTAAAGTTGCAAAGATGTAAAGAATTCTCCATCTATCTCTGCCATTAAATATTAAATTGGTATAGTTATTCAGAGTCCTCTTTTAATGAAGAACTGCTGTTTGGAGTTCTACTCTGGTCTTTTCCCTAGAACCTCCATACTCCAATCACTGTAATTAATTCTCTTTTAGATAAACTGTCTCTCCCTTGCTTAACAATGGATGATGTCACCTTGCTGGATTCAATCATAATGCTGTCAAAGTTAAAAAAAGCTCTTTATTCAATGCATCCAAAGAAGGTGTGAACGGTTTGACTGTAGAGCTATTGTCTATTATTTGGAAGCTGCTGGTGCTACTCTGTCAAAACTGTGTTCTTTACTCACTCAAACTGAAACTTGCAATACATTCTGCCATGACCAGACTCTGTTTGAAGTGAGGACAATCTCCCAGAGACTGCTGTAAGTATCATCCCATCCCATTGATGAATTCTGATAGTAAATTGATGGTAAAACCTTTAACCTTACATCTGCAACAAGTTAAATTAATCTGGTTTTGTTCAATCCCAGCATGCAGCAGCCAATATTAGACATCCACTTCTTATTTTAGACGTATTAACTACTTTATCTCAACCGACAGCAGTTTCCTCTCAGCAGAGAAAGCTCTGAAAATATGAACTGTAATTTTCTCTTTTAGAGTTGTCCACTTTCTCCATTACTTTTTGATCTTGTTCTTGAATGCTTAGCAATCACTCTTCATTCTCAAAATTTGATTTCTTCTATCACAGCCTTTGTCTCCCAACATAAAATTTGTCTTTAAACTGAAGATGGTTTACTGTTTCTTGGGAATGCTCTTACTGATCTGCTACATGTGCTATTTAGTTCATTTGAAAGTGCATGAAGTTATAAAATAAGCTAGTCTAAATCTGCTCTTCATCCCTTAAACCCACACATTCAGCAAGGTGTTCTCCCTTCTTACATGCCTTAGTTCTCAGTTCTTTTAAACATTTTGGTATTGATACCTATCCCCTACTACAGCACCACAGTATGAAATTTTGGCTAAATTTGTAGTTATTTAAGATTGTTACGGAGTCTCTTACATCCCGAGCCTCTGTCCCTTTATTATTCTGTTGCAGAATTACTATCTTTGATATACACTCACCTAAAGGATTATTAGGAACACCTGTTCAATTTCTCATTAATGCAATTATCTAATCACCCAATCACATGGCAGTTGCTTCAATGCATTTAGGGGTGTGGTCCTGGTCAAGACAATCTCCTGAACTCCAAACTGAATGTCAGAATGGGAAAGAAAGGTGATTTAAGCAATTTTGAGCGTGGCATGGTTGTTGGTGCCAGACGGGCCGGTCTGAGTATTTCACAATCTGCTCAGTTACTGGAATTTTCACGCAGAACCATTTCTAGGGTTTACAAAGAATGGTGTGAAAAGGGAAAAACATCCAGTATGCGGCAGTCCTGTGGGCGAAAATGCCTTGTTGATGCTAGAGGTCAGAGGAGAATGGACCGACTGATTAAAGCTGATTGAAGAGCAACTTTGACTGAAATAACCACTTGTTACAACCGAGGTATGCAGCAAAGCATTTGTGAAGCCACAACACGCACAACCTTGAGGTGGATGGGCTACAACAGCAGAAGAACCCACCGGGTACCACTCATCTCCACTACAAATAGGAAAAAGATGCTACAATTTGCACGAGCTCACCAAAATTGGACAGTTGAAGACTGGAAAAATGTTGTCTGGTCTGATGAATCTCGATTTCTGTTGAGACATTCAAATCTCAAGTCAGAATTTGGCGTAAACAGAATGAGAACATGGATCCATCATGCCTTGTTACTACTGTGCAGGCTGGTGGTGGTGGTGTAATGGTGTGGGGGATGTTTTCTTGGCACACTTTAGGCCCCTTAGTGCCAATTGGGCATTGTTTAAATGCCACGGGCTACCTGAGCATTGTTTCTGACCATGGCCATCCCTTCATGACCACCATGTACCTATCCTCTGATGGCTACTTCCAGCAGGATAATGCACCATGTCACAAAGCTCGAATCATTTCAAATTGGTTTCTTGAACATGACAATGAGTTTACTGTACTAAAATGGCCCCCACAGTCACCAGATCTCAACCAAATAGAGCATCTTTGGGATGTGGTGGAACGGGAGCTTCGTGCCCTGGATGTGCATCCCACAAATCTCCATCAACTGCAAGATGCTATCCTATCAATATGGGCCAACATTTCTAAAGAATGCTTTCAGCACCTTATTGAATCAATGCCACGTAGAATTAAGGCAGTTCTGAAGGCGAAAGGGGGTCAAACACCGTATTAGTATGATGTTTCTAATAATCCTTTAGGTGAGTGTACATGCAGTTCCTCACTTTAATTTAATCAGTGCAATGTTATCCATTTCTCCTCCTACTAGATGCTTATGTTAGCTATTTAATATCCTGTTCTGCATGGAGTAATAAAAGACCTTCCATTAAACACTAATCTTTAATTCATAACAGATCTGAGGGAGGGATATATTTACCAGGTTTGTATTTGTATTAGTAGACATTTGCATTTCTCCCAATTTGGATCCCTGGCTAGACACCCCTAACAATACCCTGCCCCCCACATTTGTACGCATTCTCTCATTGTTCTTTCCTTTGCTATTGTTAAACTAAACTCAGGCTTAAAATTTGACCCCCTTTGTATATGATTTGGGGACTTTTTGGCCCATGTCCTTTCTGACACTCACATACCCTTATTTTTCACAATTTAGCTGTGAATATTGGTGGTAATCCCATCTTTTTCCCACCTTGAATGTTTCAGGGCTTTCTGACTCTCAGGGATATTTTATGATGATACCAGACTCTAGACCTTCCAGTAATTGAGGTCCAATTACAAAATTCTCTGTTCTTCTTTTTCTTCTATTTACAACTCAGAACTGTTCTTAAGGTGTCTGGAGTGCCACTATCCTCTCCACTTCCTTCCCACCTTCTAACTTTTTTTGCTCCCTTTCATCCACTACAAAGCCAGTGGCTATACTGTATGCAATTGTTTGCATCAGGCAAACCCTTACCTATAACTTCAGTCCGTCACCCCTGCTTTATGGAAATTTTATTTTTAAAAATATTACATTTTTCTCTAGAACCCAAACTAACAGTATATTTAGTTTAAATCAATGTATACATAAACCGTAATGGATATAAGCTGTCACAATACAACATATTCATTTTGGCTTATGGCTAGTTTAAACACACACACACACACACACACCGCAGCACTCTACGAATATTCATGCTGTGCTGCGAAATTGCACTATTGTTGAACAACGTGCAATCGTGAAATTTCTTTGGTAAAATGAAGTGCAACCTACTGAAATTTATTGAAGGATGTTAGCTCTGTACAGAAGTGAAAACAGCATGACTCAATGAAAAGATTATGAATGGGTAGAAAGGATTAAAGTAGGAAGAGAAAGCTCAATGTGGTCAACCATCAAAATTGTGAACACAAGCACACATCAACATGGGGAATGCCTTCAGCAGAGAAGACTAATGGATTATGTTGTCTGCTGTTGCTGCCCATTTGAATATCAGCTATGGATTTGTACATACCATAGTGTCATAACGTTTATGCAATATGGGTACACAAGCAGCTTACTGGTCTGCACAACTCAACATCTTTCGGTGAATTTCAGAAGATTTCACTAACAGTCTGTTGTTCAACAATGATGCGATCCCAAATGATGTTCATTCGACCTTTGCTTCAACTAGACCAACAGCAGAGTGCTGCACTGTGTGTGTTCAAACTACCTTATCACAAACATGTTGTATTATATCCATTATATCTTACTCTGCTCCCTTCCCCATTAATGTTATTCCGTAAGCCCTCCAATCCTGTTATTGTTGTGTGATGGAAGCTCCAGGCATGTTTCTGCAAATGTTCTGTCACTGCACACCGGTTCATGCTTTTTGGACTACTATTGCCAAATTTTTGCCCTCCATTACTTCTACTAATATTCCTCTAGTGCCACAGATATTCTGTCTGTTACACCTCTCTTTTTTTCCTCTTACTGATATCCAGCACAGATTATTTTATTAGGTATAGTTGCTGTAAAAAAAAAAGTTAACCTCTCGCTTGAAATTCCCTGACTCTCTCCGTTTTGCCTTTTGGAAATCTTCCTTCTGTAAGTTTTTGTGCTAAAATTTGGATTCAATGCGTCACCCGGCCCCAATATTGAATGATGGAAGACAGTTATGAAGCTGGTTCAGGATCAGATGGTGGGTACCCAGTGGACTTGTAATGCCTAATTTGTCCTTTCATTCCATAGTTTACAATATGGAGCCAGCGGGTGGTGTCCCTCTCTCTTGGTAGTTGAGGCACTCTTAATTAACTTTACATAAGAGGTGTGATCAAAAAGTGCGGTGAATGTTGATGCATGACAGCACCATCCAAGAGCAACACAAAACAATTCAATGCAGGTTCTGACATGTCCATCCTAGAGCCTAGTTTGTGACAATTTTCAACTTGTTTGATACTGTCATTCGTTTGTGATCCACTGTTGAGTTCAAGTGTGTTTTTCAATTTTGTTGTTAATAATGGATATCGAGCAATGAGTTAACATGAAATTTTGTTTCAAACCGCAAAAACCTCAGGAAACCTATCAGATGTTAAAATTGGTTTATGGTGACACTGAACCAACAATTAAAACTGCTTACAAGTGGTTTGATCGATTTAATAATGGATCTGACTCAGTTGAAGACGAGAAAAGATCAGGACATCCTTCAACATCAATAACCAAGGAAAATGTTGAAACGGTTTCATTCTTCATCATGACAATGCTCCTTGTCACACATTCCTTCTAGTACGACAATTACGCTGTATCCACATCCACCCTATTCGCCGGGTCTGGCACCGTGCGACTTCTGGCTGTTCCCTAAATTGAAAATGACCATGAAAGGCAAACAATTTCAATCCACTGAGGACATCCAGGCAGCGATGACAGCCCAACTAAAGACACTCTCGAAAGAAAACTTCCAGAACTGCTTTGCAAAGTGGCAGGAGCGTTGGAATAAGTGCATTCGAAGCGGGGGAGAGTATTTTGAGGGTGACTAGTAGTTGTAAATCTTTCATTGCAATAAACATTTCTTTTTGTGATCACACCTCGGATTTCCTTACAGGGCTTTGGGGGCAAGGGGTGGGGTTGTTCATGTGTTTGCTTGTTTTAATTTTCTCTCAAATATTGTGTCGCTTGATCTATTTTTGCACTTTATATTTAAATGGTAATAAAAAAGTGACACAGTGTAGCAATATACTCACTCTACATTATTAGAAAAACATGCATTCAAGTTAAGTATGTGGACTTCAGCTTCTTAGAAGTTCGATTCTGAAAATGTTTTGATGAATTCATTGAAAATTGCTTTAATTGCAATTGCAATATAATTTGACTATTAAACTGGAAAGAATGATTTCATAAAGGTCAGTGCTGCCGCAGCTCCTTTGTATTCTTATGCCATAATGTAAGCTGGCACCCTGTCATGGCGTGGGCTCATTTTTATGTATGGCATGTCACTGAGAGGAGAAGGAATTATGAGAGCCTATAAGAAAAATATGCTTAGGAAAAGAAAGATCAAGTACTTTTTGAGGGATACCGTACACAATGTACTGTGCAGCTTGAGATTCCCAAAACACTTATGATGCAATTAAAGGCCATTTTTGTTCACGGTCATCAAGTTCTTGCTAATTGACTGGTACATGATGTTAGTCCAGAAATAAAACAAAATCACTCTAGATGTATTAACGTAAGACATGATGTACAGAGAGAAGGTTAATGAGTGTTAGCCAAATGGATATAATCAATTAACAGAAAAAAAATATATAAGGTGTCTCAGAAATGCAAAATTGGAGTTAACTTGTAACCACTCTTGACTAGCTAGAGGCCACATGGCTGGGACAAAGCTCTTCTGATGCTTCCAGGGCTGTATGTTCCTATTGTCTAATTATGGCTTATTGGCATATTGGGTTATTGGCGTTATCATGGCGTTGCTATGGGTGACATCACTACATGTGTCATTAGGGAGTCAGGGGTATAAAGGTCAGCTCCACACACTATATGCTATTCAAGATTTTACTTTACACTGTTACTCTTTCTTTTATTTCCTAAAAAAAGCACCAATACATATTAATCTGTAGTATGGCCTGTAGTATATTAATCTGTAGTATCTGTAATCTGGCCTGCATCCGAACAGTTTCGGCGCCTGGGTCCTCTCCGAAAACATATCGAAGGTAATTCGTTTTTCTTGACTATCTATCTCTGCTCTTAACCCCTTCCGAAATAATACTGCTGTGCCAGGACATGATGAATGTTTAATAGAGTCTTCCGTTAAAGTGCACACCATTAATACTGTAATAAGCAATCTCAATGCACGTAGAAAACCTAGGAAATACGGCATAAACTCCAATAATCTAATTAAAATCACTATTTTAAAGGAACAATGTATTAAAACTATAAAAACAGATCACAGATTAAACAAAAAATATACATATATTAATAATAATAATTTAGTTCCTATTCCAAATAACAATAACGCACATAGTACTCATCTCTGCACCTCTGAAACATTAAATATGGCACTATTAAATGTTAGAGCTTTAACTAACAAAACGTTTTTATCAACGATCTTATTAGTGATAAAAATAGATCTTATTGCACTAAATGAAACATGGCTTGTTCAGATGCGCGCAGTTTTAATCGAATCTGCCTCCGGATTACAGTTTTACTCATGCAAACCGCCAGGGAAAAGGGGGCGGATTGGCTAACATTTACTCGAGCGATTAAAATGTAAAGATGTCAGTTTTGGTAAGTTCAAGTCCTTTGAGTATCTCGCCGTTGTTATTCATGTAGATTCTCAAGTTCTAGTACTATCCGTGTATAGACCTCCTAAATATAACGCGTCGTTTTTGAGGAATTCTCTGACTTAATGTCAATTTTAATTACTAACTATGACACACTCCTAATAGTTGGCGACTTTAATTTTCATATAGATAATCAGTGTGATCTAAAAGTAAAAGAATTTATGAACCTCCTGGATTCTTTTGATTTGAGACAACTCATAAATCAGCCTACACATAAAGCAGGTCATACATTAGACTTAGTGATTACTAAAGGACTGAAAGTTGATATAAAACAGATCATTGATATTGGTCTATCAGACCATTTTCTTCTACTTTTAATATAGAAATAATGATAAAAACACTCATGAGAAGCATATTGTTAAAAACGCTTCTTTGATTCGCAGCAGCTTTAAAACTTACAAACATTTTAAGCAATCAGTCCGTTTATAGTGCCAGCTATAATAGCGAGGACAATGTAAATAGTAAGGTGGAAAGATTTAATTCTAAAGTGAGAGCTGCTGTTGACATAGTTGCACCTGAAAAGACAGTGAAAAAATCTTCTAGCATTGTTATACCATGGAAGACCCAAAGAGTGTCTGATTTAAAGAGAACATGCCGTAGAGCTGAGCGTCAATGGAGGAAGACTAAACTTACTATCCACCATGAAATATTAAAAGTCAAAATAACAGAATACAATAACACTGTCCGTCTTGAGAGACGCTGCTATTTCTCAAGATTATAAATAACAATGCTAGTAATCCTAGAGTCTTATTTTCAACAATTGATCGCCTACTAAACCCAGGTAGCTCAAAGGAATGCCTCCTAAGTGCTTCCAGTGAAACCTGTGAGGCTGTCGCTGTATTTTCAATCAAAAATTAATGATATTAGAAATAACATAGTATATCTCCCCAACACTAAGGATCCCCTAAACCCCAACATCCTGTTATAAACAAATTAAACTCTTTCACTAGGATAGATTTACCTGATTTAAAAAAATAATCTCTCAATTAAAACCCTCCACCTCGTCCTTGACCCGATACCAACAAGGTTTTTCAAAGAAGTATCAGGCGTGCTAATTGATAATGTTCTGACATAGTAAATTCGTCACTAGATACTGGGGTCTTCCCAGACTGTCTTAAGACTGCTGTAGTTAAACCCCTACTTAAGAAACATAATCTTGACCCTCAGCTCTTGAAAATTTTAGACCCATCTCTAACCTGCCTTCTTAAGTAAAGTTCTGGAGAAGGCAGTCATTATGCAGTTAAATGACCACCTAAATAAACATGCTATTCTTGATAAATTTCAGTCAGGTTTTAGAACAAATCACAGCACAGAAACTGCACTCGTTAAAGTAGTAAATGACTTGCGGGTAAATGCAGACAGAGGCCATTTATCTGTTCTCATCCTCTTAGATCTGAGTGCTGCATTTGACACCATTGATCACAACATTCTTAGAAATCGCCTTAGTCAATGGGTGGGCCTCTCTGGCAGTGTCTTAAATTGGTTTGAATCCTACCTGACAGGGAGAAAATTTTTGTTAGTTGTGGGAATTACAACTCGAAGACACATGATATCCAATATGGTGTTCCACAAGGCTCTATCCTGGGTCCGCTGTTATTCTCAATCTACATGCTTCCGTTAGGTCAGATTATCTCAGGGCACAACGTGAGCTACCACAGCTATGCTGATGACACACAGCTGTACTTATCAATAGCACCTGATGACCCTGATTCTATTGATTCACTAACACAATGTCTGACTAGTATCTCAGAATGGATGAATAGTAATTTTCTCAAGTTAAATAGAGAAAACTGAAATTTTAGTGATCAGCAATAATGGATACAATGAGGCTATTAGAAACAAACTGGATACATTAGGATTAAAAGTCAAGACGGAGGTAAAAAGCTTAGGGGTGATTGTTGACTGTAATCTGAATTTTAAATCACATATTAATCAGATCATTAGGACAGCATTTTTCACTTAAGAAACATAAGTAAAGTTAGACCTCTTATATCACTGAAAGATGCTGAGAAATTAGTTCACGTTTGTTTTCAGTCGACTAGATTACTGTAACGCACTCCTCTCAGGACTACGCAAAAAGATATAAATCGTTTGCAACTAGTGCAGAATGCAGCTGCTAGAATCCTAACTAGGAAAAGAAAATCAGAACACATTTCTCCAGTTTTATGTCACTACACTGGTTACCTGTGTCATTCAGAATTGACTTTAAAATTCTGCTTATGGTTTATAAAGCCTTAAATAATCTCGCCCATCTTATATATCGGAATGTCTGACACCTTATATTCCAAATCGTAACCTCAGATCCTCAAATGAGTGTCTCCTTAGAATTCCAAGAACAAAACTTAAAAGAAGTGGTGAGGCGGCCTTCTGCTGTTATGCACCTAAAATCTGGAATAGCCTGCCAATAGGAATTCGCCAGGCTGATACAGTAGAGCACTTTAAAACACTGCTGAAAACACATTACTTTAACATGGCCTTTTATAACTTCATTTTAATCGTAATTTAACTTAATCCTGATACTCTGTATGTTCAATTCATCATAATAACTATTCATGGTGGCTCTAAAATCGTACTGACCCCTACTCTCTTTTCTGTTTCTTTTTCCAGTTTCTTTGTGGTGGTGGCCTGCGCCACCTCCACCTACTCAAAGCTTCATGATGCTCCAACAATGATGGACGGATTAAAAGGCAGAAGTCTACGTGACCATCATCATCATCAAGCCCTTCCGTGAGAATCCTAAATCCAAAGAGGACTGTTTCATTTATGTTAGGTAGAATGCCCAGAGGGGACTGGGCGGTCTCATGGTCTGGAATCCCTACAGATTTTATTTTTTTCTCCAGCCGTCTGGAGATTTTTTTTTTTTCTGTCCCCCCTGGCCATTGAACCTTACTCTTATTCGATGTTAATGTTGATTTATTTTGTTTTATAATTGTGTCTTTCATTTTTCTATTCTTTAATATGTAAAGCACTTTGAGCTACTGTTTGTATGAAAATGTGCTATATAAATAAATGTTGTTGTTGTTGTTGTTGTAAGGCAAATGTAAAAACTCCTAAATTCACAATGATTATGAAGAAGCATATCTCTTGTGTATAAAATTTGTGCAAATGCAACATACTCTCTCTTGTTTGTCCTCCTCCTTCATTGTCACATTTAAGGCGAGGCCAGAGCTTACATGTAACATAAATGATGGTTTGCTATCTTCTGTAGAAGGAAGGAAGTAATGTGGAACATTGTTTTTTGTAAACTCTATTCACTGTTTCACTAAAATTGTTTACTCCCTTGAAATATTTTGCATTCTTCAGAGATATGCAATGTCTAAAAATATGTATGAAATATTAGACTTCAGTTTAGATTTTCAGTATACAATATTTACTCAAACTGTGCAGCCCATCCTTACTGCCTAAAGATGAACGTAGCTCCTGGGGTCTGACTTACATTATTAAACAATAACCAATTTACAGAGGCAAGTTAAAAATGAATATTTGTTAATTGTGACTCAAACAGAAGTAATACAAAAGTTGCAAACATTACAAAAGTTTTTCATTATTTCAGTATTTTCTTTGGGCCTTTTCCTTTGTTTTTTTTTTACTTTGTGCTGATTGAGTTGAGAACAAATAAAGGAAAATATAAAACTTTGCAGCTCAAATTTGTTCTTCTCTTTCTTGTTAAATTAACCCTAGCCTGAAGGAATCTATACATTTTTTACATTTAAGATTTCTCATTTAAAGATTTACCAATGTTGTTTCATGTCCTAGTGTGCATATAAACACAGGGAACTCCAGTTTCTGTATTACATCTTGCCCGAAGAAGGGGCCTGAGTTACCTCGAAAGCTTGCATATTGTAATCTTTTTAGTTAGCCAATAAAAGGTGTCATTTTGCTTGGCTTTTTTCTACATCAGGACACAAATAAACCAAACAAAACAGATAAAAATGACAGTCAAGAAAAAACCAAGGTGACAAAAAAAAACTCAAAGGAGAGAAAGAGCCTGACGTTAATACCAAAAGCAAATGTCAAAAATGACAGTCAAAAAAACATTGCAACATCTAAACAGAATAAAACTGTTATTGATGTTTACTTTTTCATGGGCTTCCTATAAGTCTTTAAATTAAAGTGTACATCTTTCCTGGAGTTTTTAATGCAATGAATTAATTTCGAATACTTGTTTTGTTACAAAGCTTCCTTCAGAGTTTTTTTGCATTATTTTGATACCATTTTGTTTGACCTTAAATGCCACCATTTTGCTCAATTTGTTGTAGCGGTTTCTATGGCGTTGCTATGGGTGACGTCACTACATGTGTCATTAGGGAGTCAGGGGTATAAAGGTCAGCTCCACACACTTTCTGCTATTCAAGATTTTACTTTACACGTGTTGTGCTTTGCTTTTGACCCCATTTCCAGATTCCGTGCTTTTTCCTTTTGACTCCACTTTTTGCTTTCTTTATTATGCTTTGATAAAACGGTAAAACTGAATTTTTTACTATGAATGTTACTCAGTTTCTGATTCACATTTCATTTCTCAATTCTTATTTGAAAAGAAATATCTCTGCCTTTTTCTGATCGCAGTTACATTAGCATACTGAGATTAGAACTCTGACATCTTAAACACCTCTGTGAGATAACGCCATGCCAACATCACGACTGACAATGAAGACAAAACATGACTGCGGTCAGCAAATGACCACACTTAAATCAGATCTCATAAGGTGCAAAATGGAACAAGAAAAATTAACAAGAAATAAAAAACAAATAAGAAATGAAACATTATCATTACAGTACTCAATGTTATGACAGATTTTATCACAAATGGAAGATATCTTTTAACGTGCCAGTTATCTTAATTTGTTATGCCATTGACATCATTACTAAGTAAGTGCACATGCACTCCAACATGTGGCATCATGCACTTTTAAAAGTAAAGCTGTCAAAATGGTTCTTCAGAACAATGTCATAGGAGAAACATTTTTGGTTCTCAAAAGACCCATCCACATGAAAGTTCCAGAAAGGGCCTTTAGTTATTTAGATCCGTAACAGTCTCCATACAGTAAAACTCAATATTATAATAAAAAAAATCTTGGGTCGAGACGTGATTTTCTCAGAGACACTTTAACGTCCCATGAGACAAGGAAGTGAGACCAAAGGACAGCTGCTGTACAAGTTTTTAAATGATCAACACACAGTGCGACATGCAGATCACACGGCACAAGCAGCAGCAGCAGCAAGCCAGCTAATCGATCAAAGAGGAGGTAAAAAAAATGTATTTGTTTTCCATTGTATTACCATTTAAGAGGGGGTTTCCGAGGAGTGACCATATCTCCTTATCATGCCTTCAGCCCCCCATCTTCACAACGTAAGAGGCAGAAACGTGAAGTGGCCGGGGGAGGAGGGAATAACTCACTTACTACAGCTTTATTATTGACAAATATCAAGAAATAAAAAAATGAATGAAATGAAAATAACAATGTCTTTAAATTGTATATCCAGTTAACCAAAACTGGGGGTGGCCGAGAAAATCGAGCAGGGGGCAGAGCCCCCTAGTATCTATAAATAAATGGCAACAGATTTGTAAAATAGCGATTAATCATAAATTTAAAATCAATCAATCAATCAACATTTATTTATATAGCACATATTCATACAAAAAAATGTAGCTCAAAGTGCTTTACAAAATGAATAGAAAAATAGAAGAGACAATAAAAAATAAACATAAGTCAAAATTAATTAACATAGATTAAGAGTAAGGTCCGATGGCCTGGGTGGACAGAAAAAACAAAAAAAAAACTTCAAAGCTGGAGAAAAAATAAAATCTGTAGGGGTTCCAGACCAAGAGACCGCCCAGTCCCCTCTGGGCAATCTACCTAACATAAGTCAAACAGTCCTCTTTGTATTTAGGGTTTTCATGGAAGGACCTGATGATGATGGTCACGTAGACTTCTGGCTTTCAGTCCATCAAAATGACTCCTGCTGTATACAATATCATAGGCTAAGTCCAGGTTTTCTTAATCTGTTAGTGTTCTGCTAGGTAGCCCACCATACATTAAAGATTTCAGGTTTTTTCTACATATTAGGAAGTTTTTTAAAGCACAAAGAACTAACTTTATACACGGAGAACCCTTACCAGAATGAAATGATGCTTTGAGAAGCAATAGTTCCCCAAGGAACCACACAAGCCAATAAATAACCATAAAATGCAATTAAAGAATCAGAATTTTTCAGAGTGTGTCAATGGGTTCCTGATTTTAAAAGGGCACTTGTTCTCTATAATAACACAGGCTCAGTCCCTTCTTTCTCGATCTGTCGGTATCCTGTTAGACATCCTACTAGACATTAAAAGTGTCTGTTTTGTCCACATCTTAGGATGTTTTTCAAACCCCAGTGGACTTATTTCATATGCAATGAACCCTTCCTAGACTGAAATGGTGCTTTGTCAAGCAAAGGTTTTATGAGGTACAACACAATCCAATAAACTGCCATTAAAGAACCATCATTGCTTTCAAGAGTGTTGAGTACCATTTTGCATGTAAGCAAATGATGAAATTGCACCCATCTGTTGCAAAGTTGTGAGAAAGAATAAAACAAAACAGCAAATGAAAGACAAAAGCTTAAAAAAGAAAACAAAAAAACCCACTAATGTTTTTTTTCTATTCTTTAACATTTTGGGAATTTGTTGACAAGTGGGTTGCTCATCAGTTAGGGGCTCCAAAGTTCCAGTTTACACTTTAGTTTGCAATTATTGTTGTTTCTGGCAATGGTGTGTTCCTGATCTTGAGCTTGTCTCTACCACTATTAACTTCAGGTCAGGTTTAAATTTTTAACTCATTAGTTTACTGTACTGCGGTGGGCTGGTGCCCTGCCCAGGGTTTGTTTCCTGCCTTGTGCCCTGTGTTGGCTGGGATTGGCTCCAGCAGATCCCCGTGACCCTATAGTTAGGATTTAGCGTGTTGGATAATGGATGGATGGATGGATAGTTTACTGTATTTTCCTAATCAAGAATGAATAGTAATCGATTTGACAGTTATTATTTTTTCCTGTCTCCAAGGCAGTGACAGCGCAGACTAACCTGATATTTGTGGCACCAGCTAAATGCCTGCCACTACAAGTGATAGAAAGTGATGAAAGTAGGCAGATTATCCAACGATGCAACATCTAACAATTACACTATGTGACAGATTAAGTGCTTGCTCGCACCCTTGCACCCTCAGACACCACGTCAGACACCAGGTAAAAGTCCAATAATTATTTATTATAATAATAATTGTGCACAAAGCACGCTCCTCTCCACAATTCTCCAATAATAATCACAAATAACCAATAAACCAATCCTCCACTCCCAGACGCTTTGCCACCCTGCCTCCCAACTCAGCTCAGCTCATTGTCTGGGAGTTCCCATGATCCTTTTATACTCCCTGACCCGGAGGTGTTCCTGCCCAACAGTCCACAAGTCCTTATTCCTTCCGGGTCAGGGTAAATAGTCCTTTTCTCACCCCAGAAGCCCGTCGCTCTTCCTATGACGAACTTCCGGGTCATAGGGCACGAAGAACTCTTTGGTCCTCCCTGCAGCTCCCTCTCGTGGCCCCCATGGCATCCAGCAGGGCGGTGCATAGAAACTCCGTTGTCCATGATGCCCTGCTGGTCTTCTGGGGACCTCCATGCTGCAAGGAGGGCTCCACCTGGCGGCTTGGGGGTATTGACCGGGATAAACAGCCGGCCATCCTCCACAACTAACACAACAGACCTGAGAGTGGGGTCTTCAGTCTAAAATGCTCACCAGATCATGTTAATTGAGCCCTGAACACTGGTGAACACCTACACCGCTGTGGACTGTTGATCTGTATGAGCAGATTGGCTGTCAAACACGTGGTTGAAAACCAGCAAGCTTCATTGTTGTGGTATGCATGTTGTCATTGGGAAAAGGCTAAAATGTAGTTCAGTGACAAGAGGAACCACACATATGAGAGATCTTAACTGGGCCTAAACACAGTGAAATCAGATAAGTCATCTGGAACATAGGCAATCATAAACCAATTGAAACACCAAAGACTTAATAGTAAGAATGGCTTCAAGACCGAGCAAGAAAAATATTCCCTTAAATAGTTTCTTAATTAGCAACAGACATCAAGCACTTAAAATGTTGCTAGGAAATGGAGCATGGAAGGTAAACAAAGGGCTTCTTATTCTTAAAGCCAGAAGGCAACTAAGAACTTGACACTGGGAATCACTACAGTAGCATTGGCGCCCGTCTGATTGATGACAGTGCAATAGCAGGCATGGGAATGAGCATTTGCAGAATGCAAGCTATCAAAATCTTTATTTGTGTAACGTCTCCCCATAAAGTAAGTTACAGAGGACTTAACATATAGAAAAAAGAACTGCCATTGGTCTTTGCAAACTGTAAATGCAAATGCAACAGATTTGTTAATGATAAACTAAAGGCATCTCTCTTCACCACAGGCAGCCCTTAATACGGTAGACATGTCTGTGTTCCTATAGCAATATGTCTACATATCACAAAAGTCTCCCTCAGTCTGCTTCCAACCAGCCTGGCCACAAATATGATGTGAGGCTAGTGTGGCCAGCATTTCCTGGAAACGACTGATGCTGAGAAGGCAGTGGAAAATCAAGCAACTGCTATCAGTGCATGGACGGTTTGGCTCGATGCGTTTATAGAAAATTCACCTTTCATTCTGAGCTCACACTTTTTACAACTTTTTCCTTATTGGGAGAATCAGAAATCTTATTTATCATGGTATTTTCAAAAACTAATATCATTTTTAAAAAATAATACTGTACCAAATAATGATAGAACCAAGGTAAACTCATCTCAGAAGCCATCATATCCAGCTATGGTGTTCATCGTTATTTTGTGTTTTTAAAATGACAAGAGTTTATAATGTAGTGAAGTTGAAATGAGTGTTCAAGGAATGAAAGGGAGCCTACTAAAGCCCCAAGATGTGTGGATCCCATTGTGCATTATATACTGCACTAGTCAAGACGAACTAAACAGAAATACAAGGTGGCATTATCAATATTGTGATAGGGTATCTGGCTGTCAAAAAGAATTGCAAGGGATAAAGACCCCATAAAGAAGGCACAGAGTGGTTGACAGTGCCATCAGAAACCCCTCTATTGGAGAAAGTACCACAGTGTCAGTGATTGAGAGTACGTCTACATACAGTACTGCCATGGAAGGACAGGGACTGACTTTGAGAATGATTTCTAACAAGAGAGTGATGGTGAAGTTTTAGCAGGAAGCTTAAATTTTGCTATGTCAGGATGCCAGAGGATAGGAAGTCTAGATTATGCTAAACATTTCTGACCATATCACAAAACTAACATATGGCTGTGGAGGAATAAAAGAAGCTCATTACAGTTCATTCAGGCCACTAACAATTGACATAGGTAAAACCCTGTTGGCCAAGAGAAGGAGCAAACAGTTAGCCTGAAAGTCCAAACTTTTAAAGACTATGCAGGGCCATTAGAAAGAGAGAGAGAGAGCTCTCACCCAGTGAGCCCAGAAATAGTCTGGTGCCAAGGCAGAAAGTGGCACCAGGAGAGGCTTTCAGGCAGCCTCAGGTCAAATGAATTGAGAGGAGAGGTGGGGGAATCCTCACTGGCAGGACAATAGACTGTGGTCATGGACGGGTCAGGAGAAGTGCATCATTGTGACACTTTGAAAGTAGGCAAGAAGAAGAATCACCATGATAAACACTGACAAGATAAAACATATACAGTAACTAGGGATTAGGTGGCAGTTCTGGTTTTCATTCCCTGTTACCATTTTCCATTGTGTTCATCCTATGCTTATCCATTCCCATATGTGTTTAAGTGTATAATAAACATTCAAATTTCTCCCATTTGAAACTCCTTGGCTTTGTCTTTGGTGTGGAAAGATGTCAGGAGGACTGTCTCTCATTACACTACAGAAGGCATACAAATAATGGATGATATATGGTACTGGATAATGTTATTATAGGATATTTAAAAGAAAACGTTAACAAGATATCTTCTGCCCCCTTTTATCATCATCCATTTGGCATTCAAGTAAGCTTTCATTTAATAGAATACAGTACCTCTGAAAAAACTCTGTGTAGTGAAAAAAGACATTTTTACATTTTTTATCTGGTTGCAACCAAGTATAAATGAAGCATGCCTTTATTTATCCATTTTCAAAACTACTTAATCAAATTTGGGCTCACAAGGAGCCATAGCCCATCCTAGTACCCCAGGTATGAAGCAAAGTTTTACTGTACATGTTGCCCTTAGGATACATTTTTTAAAAAACACAATATTTCTTTTTATTGCTACACAAATGATACACAGATATATTTTCTGAAAAAGATCAAAACAAATTTTCTTAAACTTGTTTGAATAACTGGAAGACATTAAGACATGTATTTCCATAAACTTTCTTAATCTAAATAACAAAAAAACAGAGATTGTGCGTTTTGGACATTCTAATCTTACTTGTGCTCCAGAAATTATTCTCGGATCTTTGACAACCTACTGTGAACTCTTCATAAAAAGTCTTGATGTGATTTTTGAAATTTGATAAATAAATTAACTCCATGGTCAAAGCCTGTTTCTATCAGCTCAGGGTATTAGTTAAGGTCAAGCCCTTTCTTTCTGTACATGATTTTGAAACAGTAATTCATGTTTGTCTCTTCTCGGCTTGACTATTGAAAATCATTACAATAAATTAGAGTTAATCTGTCACTCCTTGCTCGTCTTCAGCTCGTCCAGAACACTGCTGCCAGGCCTCTAAGGCCAGCTTTATACTTCACTCGGTGCGACGTGTTCTCCAGCGGACGGTACTGCTAAGCAAGCATTGTACTGTTCATACATGCGCGCATACTTTACGTAAATCTGGATATTCCACCAGGTGGCAGTGCGAGATATCATTACGTTGAGGACAGGTTCAGCTTCGCTGTGTTGTGAAGTGCCTGAAACACCCATTAAATTTCGAGGACACCTTGTCACTAATATCTCTGAAAAGGATGGATGTTTAATGTTTAAATCCATCAATCCAGGGATGTACCCATTCCAGCTAGCATTGGGCACAAAGCAGAGACAATCCCTGGATGGGGCATCAGCTCATCACAAGGTGAATACAAGCACTCGCATTCACTAGCATCATTTTAGTATTGCCAAATCCCCAAACCTGCATATCATTGGAAGGAAACCGGAGCACACTGTGGAAATCCACCAGGGAAAGATGGAAACTCCAGGCAGCGAACACCAGGGACATGACTCCCTGCGAGGCAACAGTACTACCACTCTGTCACCATGCTACCCCACATGTGTAATTATTAGCAGTATTCATTATTTAAATGAAGTTAGCTATTTATCTGTAAAATGTAATATACTTACTATAATGCATTTCTTTATGAAGGTGTTATCAAGTATAAATCTAAGGATTCTAAATGTGCAGAGAGCTGGAATATCATAAATTTAATGTTTTCTGTGTGGCGATTGGTGCTTGCCGCTGCTGTTAATGCAGGAAGGAGGAAGACCCAAAAACACTTAGCGATTAACAAATGGGTTGGTTTTACGATGACGTTTATGACGGTCTACTTCAATGATAAAGTAAAACTATGAGGTTAAAGTGGAAATGTCGAGATTAAAGCTGAAATTTCCACTTTAATCACATAATACACCTTTTTAGTGTGTGCTTAATGTTTTTGTTTGTGGCTCAAATACGCTGCCGTACATTCTGATGCTGTTGTGAAGGTGCAAAAAAAAAATGTAAAAAAAAAGACGGCAGAGACTTTTAAAATGTATCGTGTCATTATATTGGGGAACATGCAACGCTTGACTATAAAAGCACCAGGAATGCATTTGCATGTCGGCATTTGGCTTCGCCACATCAAACCATTTATCAAACATTGAAGCACACACATCGATCCTGAAGGATCCTCAAAGCGGCTTTCTGTCACATGTAGATAGTAAACAGAGACTCTGCCATCACATTCCAACTTTTATCATACTGCCCACCAACTTTTTGCTGGTACTGTAACACGCGGACGCATTGCGTTAATTTCTGAGGAAGTGTTCAGAGGATTCTTCAAATGAACGTTGGGAATGTGTGGTAGCCATGAGGCATATAAACGGGCCCTAACAGGCACAAAAAAACAGAATCACTTCACACCAGTCTTAAGCTTCTCTTCACTAGTTTCCTGGTCACTACAGGATTGAGTTTTAAAATGCTAGTGTTTGTTTGAAAACTCTGAATGGTTTAACTCTCTTTAATCTTACTGACCTCTTACACCCTTATTCTCCTTCATGGTCACTGACGTCCTCTGACCAGAAGTTATTGGTTATGCCGAGATCCACACTTAAGCTTAGAGGGGAACGTGCTTTTGCAGTTGCTGCTCCTAAGCTTTGGGACAGTCTACCTTTAGGTACAGGTACAGCATTAGGTCAGGACCAACTTTGGTCACTAAAAAACAATCTTTTGACCTTAGCTTTTAAAACTTTTGGTGTATTTATTTACTGAATTACTGTATGTATTGGTGCATTTATGGAGGCTGTACAAAACTTTGTTTGACTTCTGTTGTTTTTAAATGTGCTCTATAAATAAAACTGAATTGACCTGAACCTTGGACTGAGTGTTTGTGCCTGTACATCTGAAGGCAAATTCTCACATCTCACACACATGCACACACAAATACACACTCACAAACCTTTACACTGGGCATATGTAGAGTCAACATTAAGCCTAACATGCAAGTTCTTGGGATATGGAAGGAAAGCATATTGGTATTATCTGAATAATTGTTTCATTTGGAAAATTATTAAATTACTGCATTATAATAATTTCAAATACAAAGACTCATTTTCAACAGCAATACCTCATCTTATAATACAGTAATCTAAGTAGAGTGGGGCACTTTCAAATATTAGTACTGTGAAGCTGCAAAGAGGTTTTCATTAATATAAGTTTCATTCATCTATTTTTCCAAACTCACTCAATTCAATGCAGTCATATAAAGTAGCGTACCTACTGCAAAGGAAGCTGTAATGCAGAACAATGGAAGTTTTGGTCACTGCTAGATTGAATTACAAAAATGAGCAGCCAGGATTCTCAACAGTACCTTCTTTCCAGGACTGTTCTTTATTCATAAAGTACAGCACCTCTGACAAGACTGGCATATTATTTAATAGCAGAATAAATTTTTCACTACAAATTTATGAATAATAACATTAGCATGAAAATCCCCCTTAACTCTTTGCGGCAGCAAGAATGAGAGCTTAGAAAATCAATGCATTAAAGCAGCGGTTCTCAAACTGTGAGGTGCGCCCCTGAAGCTGTACAAAGGGGGCGTCGAATAAATGAACGACATCAAAATTATTTTTTTACATCAATATTTCAAATTTAAATTTGCAACCATATAATCACAACGAATGCATTATAACTGAAATTAAAATAAAACATTTCTAAGGCACAGATCTAATGACTAATATGTGCCTGCTTTAAAGTGCACAGCCTGTTCAGGTTTGGTTTGATATTCGAGATAGACACTCTGAACTCCTTTTCTATTTGAAGTTTGTTTCTATGATGGGCGGTGCCGCTGCTGCTGCTTTTATAGTCGTGTATTTTCAATCCAGAAAGTTCGAGACGTATCGGTATCTGTCGCAAACATTCGGGTAACAGTAGATCAGGTGATAATGCGGCATGACTGCACAACATTGGCAGCGTAGCCAATATTGTCAAATTGAGTTAAATAATTTACTGCGTATTAGGCTATTTTCATGATACAACTAACATCCATCCATCCATTTCCAACCCGCTGAATCTGAACACAGGGTCACGGGGGTCTGCTGGAGCCAATCCCTGCCAACACAGGGCGAAGGCAGGAAAAATTGGTATAATATTTGTCGGACGAAAATCCGTTCGTCTCGCGCAGATTGACTTCATCGGTGTCCTCGTTTACGAGATTTTTTAAAATTAAAACGTATTTAATCGTTTCTTTACATAAAAAATAATTAAATAACAATAAATAATTTATGCTTTGTTTTTGCAACTAGAATTATTACCAAAAACCACACAAGGCATTTTAACAGTTATTAAAGCACTTAAAAAAATTGCAAATATTTCATCGAAGTTAGCCAAACACATTCAAATCTTGTGGAAGTAAAAATGTAGGATACCGCGACACCACACGAGTATCATACCTTTGTTAGTTGTATCATGGGTTATTCTCATCTATCATATTTTGCGGAGGGGGCGCAGAATTATTCCAGGTAGAAAAGGGTGGGCACTGGTCGCGAAATCCGAAAGTTTGAGAACCGCTGCATTAAAGAATGAGTGAGGTGGCACAGGGTTAGTGCTGCACCTTCTCAGCTACAGGAGACCAGGTTCAAATCTTGGCCTGATCATTGACTGTGTGCAGCTTAATTCTCTTAATCCATATGGGGTTTCCTCTTGCATCCCAAAAACATGTTGGCTAGGTTGATTACTGGCGCTAAAATAGCCCAATGTGCACGAGTGTGCTCTGCAAAAATAGGTTTCTGCTTAGTGCTGCTAGGGTAAGATCCAACACTTGTTGGAATAATTAAGATCAGAAAATATACTCACAACTTATATCTTTACAACAAACAGCACATTTACTGTAAGTGTTCATGTAAAAACACCACTGCTAGAAAGATCAATTACAATAAATACAATTTTGCTTCTATAGTGTAAATAATGAAGTAACAAACTCAGCAACTCAGTAATGTCAAATTAAAATGTTTTTCATCCCAAAGATTCCTTTAGAGTTCAACAAATGAACTCCAGATGGTAAAATATGAGCAGAATACACATAATTAAAAGAACAGCACAATGCTGCATTTCTAGGCTTTTTCATTGGTATTTTTATAACCTGGGCAGTTATGAAGAATGCAGTTTCTCATGATAATTAATTTAATATTTATACAAAATAAGACTAACAAGAGATCATTCAATTAATCAAGCTAATTTGGCTACTCAGGTTATCACAAAATCTGTACCAGTTATTTTTAAACTAGATTAACTGACTAGGGCATTTTTAATGATTCATTAAAAAAAAACACTTGTCCTTGGCCAGCCTTATAATAAGGATGAAAAAGTTGAGTTTTTAGCTAATTAAATAAGACACAAAATATGCAATCTTAGTGTTTTGTTTAGGAAGCTTGTATGGGAAACCAGCATAACATTTAATTGTATGTATATAACCAAGAGTTTAACCAAAAAAGGTCTGAGAAAAACTGATAGGCAGGCAATGCTATAATGCTGTCTGGGAATAGGAAACAGGCTGAATGAAGACAAGTATTTGAAGGGCTAGGGAGAAAGATAAATGTTTTAGAAGACATGTTGGGAGACCACTTTAGAAAAGGGGTCCATTAGATCTGTTCTTCCTTTGATCCATCAGCTAAAGCAAAGATGTGTTATTATGTATATTTCAGCTCAGATAAACTTACCAGTGTGTACATCCCTGTAAGAAGATGTGAAATGGGGACTTTGGGAGTCTTTATTGTTTGACTTGTATTTTATAATCAGGTTATAATACCTTCATCCTAACTCACCTCTTTTAAGTCATTGGGTAACTGAGGTTCTATTTGAAATTGGAAAAAATCAAATTTTCACCTAGAGGATCTGTGCCAAACGTTTTTTAAAAATGTGGCAGGATCTAATCAATAACATTTAAGAATAAACTTTTAAATTGGGGGAAATGATTTTTTTCTGCCCCCTTTTTTTCTACTCTTAAAGTTTTACTCTGTCCAATGGCCTAGCTCTCTTTCTAATGGGTGAGGATTGATTTGAATTTGACTTTGTCAAGTTTGACTGGCTTGCATGGAATGTTACTTGCTTTTAATAAATTCAATAAAATATATTAAAAACAACCTTCATGTTGAGAGGTAGCAAAGACCAAGAGTTAATTCTCAATTTTCCAATTCTTACCAATGAAAAATAGCCATGAAGCTACACAGCTATTGAGAGATGCAAATGTGGGGCAGATGAAATGGACAGATGGTAATATAGCATGGATATGAAAAAGAGAAGGCTTAGCTACCTGAAGCCACACTAAACCATCATGCTATGAAAGTGCACTACCACCACTTTTAAAGAATGCCGTGGTTGGATTAAGAAGAATGGACTCTTTAATTTGCACTGATATCTCTCTCCTGGTTATACTGGAGCTAAGCTTGCTTTCATGGACATTGATTTAAATTGTTCAGGTTGTTTTCATCTACTTTTGATTTCTAGTATTTAATGCCCGTTTTCTCTGCAAATAAGCGTAAGTAATGATTAAATACCAGTTTGAATATTTCCTCCCTAAAACTTGCTTTCTTTATTGTTATTATTTGCCCCATGTGCTTATTTGTTTAGCTCTTTCAAATGTAGCAATATGAGCTTTTTGGAGCATGTCTTTTGCATGTTTGTTCAGGTGTAGGCTGTGCTCATCCTATTAGAATTGTGCAGCACTTTCTGGGATAATGATGAGGTAGCCAACTTTTGGCCCCTGCTAAGGTTTTGAAGCTGAGGTTGCCAGCCTCAGCCATATTGCCCTTTTGATTTGTGCAGCCCTTTCAAATGTAGCATATCTGGTAAGTCCCAGATGAAGTACAGCTCTTAAAGCTGCTCTTGGCCTTTGCTGAGATATTCTGAAGTGTAGCCCTTTTAAGGGATATGCCATGGGGCAATGATAGGACATTGGGTCTTGCTAAGGTATTGTGAAGTTGCTTTTCATTTGCTCTGTAACCTAGTAGGGGTAGTGACAGGTCCTTGGTGACTATTGTGTTTGAAACATGAAGATGAATGAATGTAACAAAGGTAAGTTTTGAAGGTTGTACATATAAATGAAGGTTAATAATTTAACCATTTCCAGTATTAACTTGTCCGCTAACATAAAAAGAACCTTAAAGTACCTTTTGTGAAAACATTTGTGTGGCAAAACAATCCCTTAATATATTTCTTTTGCCAAAATAAGCACAAGAGCAACTAACATCTATTTAGTGCATCCTTTTAACCCAGGTCAGAGTTTCGGGGGGACAGCTGCTCATGCTGGTTAATGCTGGATGCAAGGCAGGGAAAGTTCAACAAATGGCATACAGGCGCATGGCATACAGGCGCATGAACCGTAATGCACACATTTAAGAACTTAAAATAGTATAATAAAATAGTTTCATATGTCAGTTCCTGGGTGTCATTATTTTCCCAGAAACCTGATGGACAAGAATTGTCCATTGTCCATATTCATATGACACCACTGATTACTAGTATGTGCAGAATAAGCTATTAGCATTACATAATGAAACACACATTAAATAAAATAGATTAGAAAAATTAAGACCTAATATTAAAAAGGGGAAGGCAGCCCATACAAATTAACAGTAGTAAAACATATAGCATACTAGGGGGCTTCACCCCTTCTCGCTTCGCTCGTCAACCCTCCCTGCCTGCACTACGCGGCAGCAACTTCATGTCACTGCCGCACGCGTTTGTGGATTTCACTTTCACCAAACAACAAAACTTTTAATTCTCACAGACAGGCTTCTTCATTGAGAGGAAACACTACTTTTCCCTGATGGCAACACAAATTAGGCGATCTTCAAGTCTTTGACTTAAAGTTTAAAGCCAAAAAATATCTACATACTTCTGTCATATCACCTATGTCTATATATATGCAATCTCTTTTCGCTTGTACCTTTTCATCAATATTGCATTGAATTTTGATTCCGTGTTTGGAATTACATTGTGACAACTCGGCGTATAACTGGCCATGAGTGAATATTGTTTCTTTCTCTCCACACGACAATAGCATTCACACAAATGAGAAATGATTGAACCGTGTGCGTGGTTGTAAATGTTTTAGATGTGGGCAGGACTTTTCCAAATCTCTTTGCCTAAAGTCTTGTCTCTTGGGGCTTGAAATTTTCTCTCGCAGGATTTTACTTTCACCAGACAACTAATCTTTTAATTCTTTTGTATACGCCTCTTCATTGGGAAGAAACACTACTTTTCCCTGATGGCAACACGAATTAGATGATCTACAAGTCTCCGACTTAAAGTTTAAATCAGAACAATATATTCAATTTCTTTTCACTGTTATTATTATTATTATTATTTCATCGAATAATAATTTTTGTTTTTTGTGCTAATGCGATCTTTACTATAATTTTTTTGAGACTTGTGAATTTTCATGCTTCCATTATCTATAACCTGCTCTGCATGTGTATCACGCCGTTTTTTTTAATTCTTTACGATGTTCTACTTTGTCATCTTCTCTTTGTCTTTTATTTCCAGCCCCAGGTGTGGTTAAATCTCTTGGCACAAAGTCTCATCTAGTGGGACGTGAAAGTGTCTCTCTGAGAAAGTCACGTCTCATCTCTCTTCCCAAGATTGTTTTTTATTATAATAGAGAGATATAAAGTCTAATAAAATTTTACATTTTTTAAAAGTCAAGTAAGTAGGGGGCATAGAAAATAATAAAAATAGATTAAAGAATATTTTGAAAAATAAGAACAAAAGAAAAAGGTATAGTGTATGAAGTGATCATCCATCTTTATGGATTTGACTCTCTGGTACAGACATTGTAGTCTATGAGACAAAGCGTTAGTGTTGGAACCATAGTGTCTAAAATCTAAAAATCTAAAAATCACAGTGTCTTTTTTTGACACAAATCATTGGTGCTATCTGTACATCTTCATAACTGGCCAATTAGATGTAAAGCTTTTCAGGAAGACATGAAAATACTTTAAAAGATTATAACTTCACAATATACATCCAAGCATTCAAGTTTTTAAACTGCTTACTCCAATTATATAATATCATCATTTAAGATTATTTATCAATGGGGGATTGTACTCTATAGCCCCAGACTGAATATAATGAGTACAGCTCAATTTATTCAAGTGAAATTTAGTAATCAGTCTCATGACTGAATTTTTAATTCCACTCTAGCCTGTTTTCTAGACAGAATCTCATCTCTGCCCACTCTGATGCACAGTACTTAAAACTGCACCCCTCCCTGAAAAGTATTACATTGGGTTCATATAACAGATTGTTCTTTCCAATCAACACAGGTTTGACAGAGTAGATAGACATCATGAATTTTAAAAAATTGCATCCATTTTAAATCTTCAGTGCACAAATCAGCAGGACTAGCAAACAGCAAAGGGTACAAAACACCAAGTACTGTATATAATCAGGCTGTTGAAAAGTCATCGATCTGTTTTGTGCTATCGATTTTACTTCATATGGTTACAATAGCAACAGTCTGAATGTGTATTTCTTGTTAGGTGTTATCCAATGGAAAATGGAAAAAGTTTCACCAACTATAAATCTGAGCACTATGGTCCCTCTGTCATGGTGGGTTCCCAGACAGTGGGGACCTACCTTGTAGAATTCCTTCAGCAAGTGCTGCTAAAGAAGGCATCCTCATCAAATTAGGTTCAAATGAGCTGAATTAATTTTATTTTTGTTAAGTGCACTTCTACTTTTAAGCCCAGGATTATATACAGTATAACAAATACCTAACATAAAATAATTAAACTACATGCAAGAAAAATCTAAAATAAGCTTCTCCACTTGATCTGAAGATCTGATTTTAGGCCTACTTGATACAGTAGCAGAATTCCTGGACCATAATAGTAGTAGTAGTACTAGTAGTAGAAGAGTACATTCAAAATGTTTGTACCTGTGATCTCATCACTTCCTTTACTTCTCAGTGCATTACTGTAGGTAAAAGTAGGGATTTAGGTTGACTGGAAAGATACAGTCTTCAAATTTCATATGCTGTTTTGATATTTTCATATAATGCCTTTATATTTTGATATGTTCACTCAATTCTTCAAGGCAGGATAGAGGGCCCCATTCAGTTACCTTGGTCCATCTGTTTCCACTTTCATTAATGAAAGTTATTTCTTTTCCAAAAGTAGCAAGATTTGCAAAGTCATCCCAGAAGTTCATGTCTTCTTATCTAAACAGACTACATCATAAAGATTATGAGAGAGATGTATATTGTACAGTGTGCACAAAAATCAGCCCCCTTGATTTCCTGCATGAGATGTCTTGTTAAAGTACAAAATGTCTGAATTGAACGACCATTTCTTGTATTGTGCACATTATTCCAAGGAGTAGCTCATCCAAGTAAAGCAGTGTGTATCGACTGCTCATATTATACAGCATTTGAACTTTCACAGTGGCAGTGGTATTAGTCTTTCCATAGTACAACTACTCTGCTACACTGGTGAGTTCCTGTATGAATCTTCTCTGTCACAGGTATGTTGTGGCTTCTCTGTTCTCTCTTTCTTTTGCCTGGGCGACAGCGACATTGATGCACTGCAGCCACTCCTCTGCATTTTTCTCATCCTTTGCTTTGAAGACATAGGTCTTGTTATCTGTAAAGATCTCAAATGCACGTGGAAGACTGCGGTCCCTGCGTTTTTTTGCAACCACCTTAACACTTTGTACCTTGCTAAGCTCAATGGGGTTGTCATCCACCTCATCCTTCTGAAAAAAAAAGGAAAGTGAAAATCTGGAATGAGTTTCATGACATAAAGTAAAAGGTATTTAAGAAAGGAATTTTATACTTAAACAGTGTCACAGTTCATTTAGTCTCCTCACAGCAGGAGGTGTTCAAGAAGGATCTATCTTCTTCTTATTACAGTAAGGCACCAAAGTGTTAACACTAACATGTCCAGAAAGGGGAAACAGAAACCTGGAAATTCATCACAACCCACAGTTATGAACAAAACTTCTGGTTATACCTCTTGTAGGTGAAATAAAATATGTCAGGCCAAAGTGGATGGCAGTTCACTTGACCTTCTTAAGGAGACAGAAATTCTGCATGAAAAGACAAATGCAATGGAAAAGAGAACAACAGGCCGTGCTAAACTAGAAATTCTGGCGGTAATTAAGTGAACCATACTGCCTGGTTTCCAAGAAATACTTAAGAGTCAAGCCTCATAGTTTAGCAAGCACCCCGTTGTAGCCAAAAAAGGATGCATGAGGAAAACTACACTAGAAACGTTGTAATCTGTAGACAGCATGACCAAGTGGCATGAGCAGTGGACTCCAGCTAAATGCTTGCCACCGACAGCAGTGTCACCCTGAATAAACCATTTGCTCCTTACACTGGCCCCTGTTAAGTTTAGGGCAGATTTCAAAATCCTCCTTTTAATATATAAAGCCTTAAATGGCCAAGGTCCGACTTACTTGTCTGAAGTTATCATGACTTACAAACCAGAGTGCACATTAAGATCTCAAGATGCCGGTCTGCTTATGATTCCAAGGATTCATAAAATAACAGTGGGAGGTCGAGCTTTTAGTTACAGGGCCCTTAAACTATGGAATGGTCTGCCTGCTACTAGAAAAGGTTTCACCTCCGGCCTCAGCTTTCAAATCCCGGCTGAAGACTCACTACTTCAGTTTAGAATATCCTGACTAGAGCTGCTGATTAACTGTACAGACTGCATCTCTGTTGTTAGTCATTAGCACTAAAACATACAGTAAGTAACCTGATAGTTGTAATTTGTTACTAACCCTTACCTATTCTGGTTCTCTTCTTGATACTCAAATATGGCCCTTGATGCCACGGCCCACCTGCCAAGATGTTTTGCCTGCCTAAGGTAAAGTCATCCCTGATAGAGGATTGCAGGAATTGTCGGGTAGAGGGGTCCTTTCATTGGATTGGCTGGCCCAGCGCTGTTTCAGCTGTGGAAAAGCCAATTTGGGGAGGCAGCTTGATGGTTGAGGTCTCCAAATCATATTATGTGATATCATCTACTGTTAAACCCTGCTCTGTACTTGTACTATTTTTATTTTTATACTGTATTGAGGATTTGTTCTGTTCTGTGTATTGTATTGTATTGTATTGACCCCCTTCTTTTTGACACCCACTGCACGCCCAACCTACCTGGAAAGGGGTCTCTCTTTGAACTGCCTTTCCCAAGGTTTCTTCCATTTTTTCCCTACAAGGGTTTTCTTGGGATTTTTTCCTTGTATTCTTAGAGAGTCAAGGCTGGGGGGCTGTCAAGAGGCAGGGCCTATTAAAGCCCATTGTGGCACTTGTGAGATTTTGGGCTATGCAAAAGTAAATTGTATTGTATTATTCTATTGTATTTTCTATTTGAATATTTATAGGATAGATGGTGGAAGCACTTAGGAACAATGATTTGTACAGTAATCTAATGGGGCCTGGGTTCAATTCCTTGCATTGTCATCGTCTTACCCACATTTCATTGAAGTTGTGTTTAGGTCCTCTGGCTTTCTACCAATTTAAAAATAAACATTAGACAGATAAGACAGTTTTAAATTAACCTAGCATTTGAGAATGTGTCCTGCAAAAGACTGGCAAGCTATCCAGAACTGGTTAGATTTCATTTTTTGCGGTGATATCATGATCCTTTCCCAACAGGCTAAGTTCCAGTCTTCTGTGGTTTTGTATTTGAAAAAGTGGGGATAAAGAGATGGATGAATACGTGCTTGGATATAGTTTAACAGCAAAAATAATATAAATAATGTCCTCTTAAACAAATAACAATTGTGTTCCTTAATTACTATAATAGCAAAGCACTGCATGATTAGTCTGAAGTTAGCTCACAACAATTACCTTCAAACCACAGGGCCACAAGCAGCTCTTTAAGTCAATTCATTTCAGCTTTTCACATTGTTTTCCTTTTTTACACAAAACCTGAAGTCCTGTTTAATTATTGATACTGAAATTTCTAAATATAAATCTGATGATACGCCCTGCTTTTATTCCAGGCTGAGTTGGTTTTAAAGAGGACCTCTCAGGATTTCCTTATGCTGTCTCCACTTTCCTTCTACATTCTTAGGACATATTTCCAAATTGAGTGGCGATGTTAAGGTAATACACTTTTAAGAATACTGCTACCCTTTTACGGTGGCTTCCTGCCTTGTGCCCACAGAAATCAGGATTATCTCTAGCACCCAATGGGTGAACACGCTGAAGTAACAAGCTTCACTGTTCCTCAGGAAGAAGAAGAAGAACAAAAGCTAGGATAGTCTGAGCACACGCGTTATTGGCTTTACAAGTGCAGTTTAAATACCAATGTTTAAATCATGATTTTATAGCTCCATTGAACAAGCCATGCTGATTATGTGCCCAGCTCATTATTGCTCAAGTACAATAATGTGACATAATGAAGTGTTCAGGTTTGACCACTTGTAACAAGTGAACAATTTCCTTGTAACTTGCCTCACAGCTTTAATTATGTGAATTTGACAAAGAAATAAAATTCACAAGAGCGTAAAAGTGATTTAGTTATAATCAGAAGGCATGCGGTAAACGATAAAAGCCTGTGGTCTTTGAAATTTCTTATTAAAAGTTAATGGGTTGGGGAGGTGGAGGTTTGGATGAATAGCTGAAAGGTCTCATGGACTCTAAAGAATTATATGACTCAGCAGCCTAAGGTAGGAAGGAGAAATACTGTATATAGTCATACTATGGGAGTCTCTCTTTGTGAATGTCAAAATGATTTCAAGCGGGCATGCTAGGACTGCAGGAAATTGGCAGGGAGAGCATTCAAGTGAAACAGTGCTATTTAAAACATTGCTTTCAGGTAAATGTCCAGTGTTATCTTTAGAAAACATGTGCATAAAATGAAAGCCATAATGAGATACGATAAAAAGAACATTTTGTAAATAATTACCAGAGATGCATATGCATTTTTTATAATCTTAGCCTGGCTTTTCAGCTTGTTTCCTTTTCAAGCAGAAACTGTGACTTACTGCAATACTTTAAATGTAAAATGATTACCGTCATTCAGGAAAGGATAAATGGTCTACAGATCAAAGTTATAAATAACTAGCAGACATTTCCGGCGTCGTCATAGACTAGATTGTTAACATGGGTATCATATAAAGTGCTTGGCAGAAATGATGGCCTACTGACTAATAAGTTAGACATTACAGTGCTGATTTGGAAGCCTGGGCCCTATCATTAACTTGCTGTGTGACCTGTGCAAGTCACATCCTCTCTGGCTGTGAGTCAACAGATGGATAAACAATTATTACTGGCACAGAAACAGCGTGACCCTCAGTAGCCGATATTAATGTAAGAAGTTGACTTCTTTGTGGCTAAAACTAGCACAAGTCCTGTTCTTACCACTTGTTAGCTGCATTCTGTTTTCAATTGCCATGAGTGTGGTTGTCTTCTGTTATAATAATGGATTGGGGACAGAGTCCTTTTAAGTCTTTTCTATAATAAAGCCTGCAGGAGTGATTTTATGCAGTTTCTAGAATTCATACTGTCATTTTTTAAAATGATGTTCTCTGTTCTTTGTGTAGTTATCAACATTAACCTTTTAAAATGATGTTTAATAAAACAACCAAAAATGTTTAACAAGAAAAAATGTTATGTTGTGTAACAGAAACCTGTAAATTGACCTTGCTTATGTCACACACATGCGCATGGGAAGCAGCTAGAAGGACCAAAAGAAGGTAATTCCATGCCAGGCCAGGGGGTGGTGGGGTGCAGTAACCCTTTCTCTTTTATCCCTGCAGACCAAACACGGGGAATTCTGCCGGGAACCTCTGACATCACTTCCGGTTTTGGACCCAAAGTTGCCACTTCCGGTTCTGGGCCCGATGATGTCACTCCCCCTGCCTTGCCTTAAAACCCAGTCAGCTTCCTTCTGTGGATCAGTTCTGTTGTGGACTTAAACTGTACAATACTGTACCTTCAATTTTCACTTGTTGCAGCCTTTATTCAAGTATACGGGTGGCTGCCCCAAACCTTTTTGACATGTCAAGGCTTATTATTTCATACCTAGCAATTGCATAGAAACCATCAACAAAATAAAAAAAAAACACACACAACTCACAAGAAAAACAAAACAGTGTTGTGGAGGAGCATTTCTTATTTTCAACAATGTTTAAAATGTATCAAGCACAAAAACAGATGTGAGCATAACATTTCTTAATCTCTAAACCCACTACATCATTTTTTGAGGAGAATTCAAGGAGAATTTATAAAAAATCAAAATCAAAAGCTTTATCATGACAGTATTGTTTTTCCTTGTTTTGTATTGTTTTAAAACCTCATTTTATAATATTATGTGCAGACAACGAATAATTTCAATAAAATAAATATATTGGTGTCACATTGATTAGTACTTCTGCTTCAGAGGTTTATTGACCCCTCTTCAAATCCCTGCCTTGACACAGTCTCCTAATGGAGTTTGTACAAGTTCTGTAAATTCTCCATGTTCACTAATTTCCAAACATATCCTGAAGAAATACGGGTGAGGTTAATTAACATGAAAAAAGTGTGTAAGCATAACTGTGTACTGAGATGGATTGGCATACCACCCTTTGCTTGTACCCAATGCTGCCAGGATGTGATCTTGCATTGGAATGAATGGAAATCATTGTATGTACAATTGTACTGTATGTTTAAAGAACTTAGAAACAGTGTGCATTATTATAAAGTACTCTTTAAAAAAACGATTTATTCATAGTGTGGGGTGGGCATTACCATTTTTAAATAAATGCACTTTTATAGTAAATCTGTATTTTTATTTTTCAAAATTTTATCCATCTTAGATTTTTCAGTAAAAGCCAAATCAGAAAAAAATTTGCAAAGGCAAATGGGCACTTACTCTCTATGCCAGTGTGGGAAGATAGGCACCACTAAGGGTGGTAAACCCAGTCACTGTAGAATGTGCTTGGCAAGGGAATCTTTTGGGAACATTCCAGAGAAGATGGTGGTTAGGGGGAAAGCCTGTAAAATTCTTTAAGATGCTAGAGCACAAGAAACCCTGCTTGAGGATACCCAACTCTCAATCCAAGAGACCGACTGGAAGTCCCTGTGTAATTGTACAGAGTATAAAGGGACATCAGTCTTACCCACAAAGGAGATGTTGAAGCCTACTTTGTAGATCAAGAGTATAGGCACATGTTTCTGAGGTAAAATGTGTGCTCAGGGTGGAATGTTCCCTCCAAGGACCGTGATGGAATGAGCAAAAATGTTCAGTGACATTACTCCGTGAGCATTACTAAATATGAGGGAATACAGTTATCTATTCACATTACTCATATGCAACATTTGAAAATGTATTTTTAAGTGGCATGTTTATTTAAGCTATTCAAGCATATACAATTAATTTATTCATTCATTCTAGATGCTGAACAGAAATACTGTGTGTTGCTCATGATGGGAAGTTAAAGTACCGCATGGGCAACATGACCATGTACCTTTTAGTTGTGTTCACACATAATGCGATATTCACCCACTGCAGTAGCCGTGTCTCTCGAAATAAAACAACGTGACTCCCAGTAGACATGTTTTATTGAAATTTGACACACTTATTCCTGTGACATTTGTCAGGAAAGTTAAGGTTTTGTTGAGATACACTACATTGCCAAAAGTATTGGGACGCCTGCCTTTACACACATAACAGCTTCAACTCTTCTGGGAAGGCTTTTCACAAGCTTTAGGAGTGTGGGAATTTTTTAACATTCTTTAAGGAGAGCGTTTGTGAGGTCAGGCACTGATGTTGGACGAGAAGGCCTGGCTCACTTGCAGTCTCGGCTCTAATTCATCTCAAAGGTGTTCTATCGGGTTGAGGTCAGGGCTCTGTGCAGACCAGTCAAGTTCCTCCACACCAGACTCGCTCATCCATTTCTTTATAGACCTGGCATTTTACACTGATGTACAGTCATGCTGGAACAGGAAGGGGCCATCCCCAAACTGTTCCCACAAAGCTGGTAACATGAAATTGTCTGAAATGGCTTCATATGCTGAAGCATTAAGAGTTCTTTTCACTGGAACTAAGGGGCCAAGCCCAACCCCTGAAAAACAACCCCACACCATAATCCCCCCTCCACCAAACTTTACACTTGGCACAATGCAGTCAGGCAAGTACTGTTCTCCTAGTAACCGCCAAACTCAGACTCGTCCATCAGATTGCCAGACAGAGAAGCGTGATTTGTCACTCCAGAGGACACATCTCCACTGCTCTAGAGTCCAGTGGCGGTGTGCGTCCGACGCTTTGCAATACACTTGGTGATGTAATGCTTGGATGCAGCTGCTCGGCCATGGAAACCCAGTCCATGAAGCTCTCTATGCACTGTTCTTGAGCTTTTGGAGGTCTGTAGATATTGACTCTGCAGAAAGTTGGTGACTTCTGCACCCTGTGTGCCTCAGCATGCGCTGTCCCCGCTCTGTGATTTTAAGTGGTCTGCCACTTTGTGGCTGAGTTGCTGTTGTTCCCAAGTGCTTCCACTTTGTTATAATATCACTAATAGTTGACCGTGTAATATTTACTAGCAAGGAAATTTCACAAATAGACTTATTGCACAGGTGGAATCCTATCACAGTACCACCCTTAAATTCACTGAGCTCCTTAGAGCAACCTATTCTTTCACAAATGTTTGTAGAAGCAGTCTGCATACTAGGTGCCTGATTTTATATACCTGTGGCCATGGAAGTGATTGGAACACCTGAATTCAATGATTTGGAGGGGTATCCCAATACTTTTGGCAATATAGTAATATCACAAATAGAGTCTGCTGTATACTTTTGTAAGATTTAAAAATGTTACTTTGAAAAGCGCACGCAAATTTACGAACTTATCTATCTTACAACACAAAAACATTCTGTGTAACTTTAATTATTTATCTAGAAATAAATGTCAGGAGGAAAGGTATTATGTGTCACTCTGTAAGGAATGAGTGAACAAATATGTATTTCGGATTTACGTTACATTTAAAACAACCTCACAACTCAATATTTCTAGTACACTATAATTTATAAGCAAAGCTCCAGACCTGCTCTCCATCATAGTCTGAGGCAGTCAACAATTTTAACTTGAAACTTCAAAAGAGATTTTAACTTTCTTCGGGTTACTTCTTTCTAAAATGTTATATTTAAGAACCTTAAAGTTTAATTAATCACAGACTCTGTACAACCAAAAACCAAAAATAGCAGATCAATCGGTGCAATTTTTACTTCACTTGAAGTGGAATCTGCTGCCTGTGAAAGCTATTGAGCTACCACAAGCCATGTTTTTAACTGCATGACACTGTAAAATGCTATTAAACAGCATTCTATTATCACTGTATAATTCATTCCAAAAATATTTCATAAGCAAAAATGTGATAACTGAATTTGACAAAGTAACTAAACAAAATTAAAATGCCGCAACTTTAAATTCAGTTAACTAAGTCCCTGAAGGCACCTTAATGTTACACCATGTGTATATTTTCTGACTTCTGTAAATATTGCATTACATACAACAAAATATTAAAAAGATTAACCAAGGTTGATTTAGAATTGCAACAAGCAGAGTTGCCTGCCTCATCATTTTTATTTGGAAAAATAATTACTAAGCAGAATTTTTTTTTTAAATGAATAATGTTTTCGATCCATCCTTTCAGTCATTATTAAATCCTCCTAATCCACCGATACCTAAAATAATATCATCAGGCGCAAGGCAGAAATCAAATAGAGACGTAAAAAATTTAGTTCTGAAGAAAGACAAAAATAATACAAGAAAGTGAGAAAAAACAAAGGAATATACTACAGGACAGATAGATAGATAGATAGATAGATAGATAGATAGATATTGTCACACACGTGCAAGTAGGAGACAGCTAAAGGGCTCGAGTAATTGTAATAAAACATCCGACCAGGTGGTGGCGGAGTGCGCTGACTGTCTTTCTCAGTTGTCTACAGACCTTTCCCGGGAAATCCTGCAAGGTTCCGGCACCTCTGATGACGTCACTTCTGAAGCCGGCCCCTTTGATGACATCAGTTCCTGTCAAGACCTTTAAAGTCTCCATTTTAGGTTACTATAGCCAGTTCTGTTTTTGACTCTTTGATATGCACATCGTGTCTTTGATTCAACAAAACCCTTTTGCAGCTGGAAAAAAACAATATACGGGTGGCTGCCCCAAACCTTTATAATGTCTTGGACTCGTTATTATGACAATAGATAGATAGATAGATAGATGTTCCCAAGGGGTAATTTGGCTTTTTACAGAAGCTCTTTAAATAAATAAATGTACACACACACTTTGGTTGAAATACACATTAGAATTACTATAAAGCAAGAAAATTAGAAAGAAAAGCTCTGACTTGGCTGTCTCAGTGAGGCATTATGCAGATGTATTTCTGTTGGTACAAAGGAGTCCCAGTAGCGTTTCTTGACACAACTTCTACTGAATTAATTGTAAAGTCTTGAGTGTTAGAGTGTCAGTTTTGTTTTAATTTTCTCCTTTGCTACGACATCCAGGGGGTCCAGAGTACGTCCTATGACTGAGTTTGCCCTTTAAAGGTCATCTGTATTACATTTTTTGTAACTATAAAGAGGGAGAATAGAAAAAACTAAGTTGAGTTTATTCCCATATGTTATTTATTCACTCTCTACTCCTGCTCACACCACTCAACAGGCATCCCATACTGCAAAGTATGAAGTTGGATCCTGCACGCCTAACGCATCGTCCACCAGCTGCTTTTTTTTGTTTATTAAGAAAGGTATGTAAAAGAAGATTAATTGACTAATGAGCACTTTCATTTGAAGGCTGCAGTTGAGTTTTTACCTGCTTCTTTCATGCAACTGTGCACATGGCATATGCACTTCCTGCTTTGAAGTTGCACCATGAGCAAAAAAGAAAAATACATAAATAATAAAAACTGTAAAAGGCATATATAGTACAAACATAGGTACCCTGCAGAATATTTAACCTATGTTTGAATATATTCAAATATATGGCATACTTTTTTTTTTTCAAATATTGATTTTTTGAATAATTTGACAGCATTATTTCTGAGTGAATAACATTCACCTTTCTTCTGATTCTTGTAAGAAGGGCTACTGTGTAGTTGTAAACTTTTGGCAGGTGGTATGGCTTGGGTTGTAGGGTTGGGTGGATTTCTTTGCTCACTCTTTTGTGCTTGTGACAAATGTTGTATGCACCAGCACATACACACACCTCAGAAGGAACATTGCCTGGATGTAGTTCCCACAGCAGCTATAGATTCCACTCTTGGAGTTTGCAGACATGGAGTTGTATGGCACATCCATTAACCTGGAAGTAGCCCTGAAGCTTAAGCAGGTAGTTAAAGAACACATTTTTCCAGTGTACTGAATGTTGGGAAGAAAATTGCCTGAAGACTTACTGGTCCAGGGAAGAGAGGCTAGTAAATTAGGATTGATAGGCAAATAAAAAAGCATGAGACAGATTGGGGTGGGGTGGAGGCAGATAAAGAAAGAGAGATAGGGAGCCTTAATTGCCAGCCTTAGCTAAGGGTGCAAAAACCTGGAGAAGGAATAACATCTGGTCTGACAGTCAAAGAAAAGTATGGAGGTGATAGGGAGAAGCGGGGCTAGAAGGGAGAAGTTGGGTTAAAGGTTTCCAAAGGCATCTAGTTATGATAAAAAAATACATTTCTCTGCTCTGAAGCAGTTTTATCCTTTTGGTTTCCTTCTGAAAGGCACGATATAAAGAATATATTGTGGTCCCCAGCCGGGGCTGGAGCCCGGCCGGGATGCCCAGGAGGACCGGAGGAGGGCTTGTGCCTCTTCCAGACCGTGAGGGGGCGTCCGTCCTGGTTATGTAGGGGGCCTCGGGTAAAGGGCTTGGAAGCCCAGCCCTGTAGGGATCCATGGCCACCGCCAGGCGGCTCCCCAATGCCTGCATATCCCTGGAGCCCAGCACTTCTGCACACCAGGAAGTGCTGGGGGGAAGACGACAGGGGACACCCGGACGGCTTCCGGGTGCGCAGCCGGCACTTCCGCCACACTGGGGTGTGGCTATGACTGATTGCTGGGAAGTAGCTGGAGCCCATCCGGGTTCCCATATAAGGGGCCGTCTCCCTCCAGTCAGCAGTGGATGTCGGGTGGAAGAGGACAGAGCTGGAGAGAGGACGAGAGGCGGCCAGGAGAAAGGCATTGGACTTGTGTGGCCTGGACAGTTGGGGGAACGGTGCAAGAGGCACTGGGGTGCACGTGAGCACAACTTCTAAATAATTGTTGTAAATAAACGGTGTATGGTGGAACTATGTTGTCCGTCTGCCTGTGTCCGGGTCCCAGTTCACAATATAGAATAATCTTGGAAATTGTGTGTTAATAAAAGTAACCTCTTCCACATGGAGATACAGTATGTTTCTTTATACAGAAAAAAAGAAAATGTATTTTAAATTCTTTTCTGATTCTAAGATGACCAAAACTGTCAGTAATGAGTGGGTATCTTCACTAGGAGTAATTTCATGTGTTGCTACAGGTAGAGCCTATAGCTCCCAGTGACCTAAATCTGAAATACAGGGTTTAGAAAAGAGATGAATTGAAAAAATATTCATTATATAGTTCAGAAAATATTTTTTATTTTTTTATTAATAATCATATAAAGGACCCTTGTCAAAAAATGTCACTCACTATAAAAGTGACACTCCTAAAGGTCAACTTGTGAATGCCTCATTAAAATGTCTTCCACCAGGACACCTGAATATCAGCTGTTGAAAAGAAAAAATGTATAAGTTAGGCAGAAGGCATTCATGCTTATTCTAACTGACAGCTGCATGTGTTCTGCATGCCTTGGGGTTATTTATGCAAAATGTATTAAATACGGCCCCAATTTTGGCCAAGCCAACCTGTGAATGGAAATTATTACTAACAGAACATTTCTGTTAAAAACTGTGTGTTTACTCTTACTGTAAAAACTACTGGATATACCTGTATGAATAGCTTTATAAATGCAAACATTCATAAGGAAATGGTTTCTTGTAGAAAAAAGCAATAAATGCTTATGCTTTACATTTGGAATGTCTTAAAAATACTAATTAACACCTACATATATGTTAAAAAAACTTGTAATGTATACTAAAAGTACCAGGACTTAACTTGTTATCTGGCATTTCACGAAATCAATCTGTTAGCTTTACGTGTCACAGCAGTGCTAAAAGTAGCTTTACCACCTCGACTGTACCAGAGTTTGCTGAACCTTGTTATCTTCTTCCCATGTTTGTGTCTGTTTATTCAGGGGTCTAATTTTTTTTTTTCCTTTGTTCTTGAAGCACATGCATTGAGGATGACTGGTTTGGTATAAAGATGACTTGTGTTTGCTAAATATGGCTGCCCTTTGATGGTATGGCATCACGTCTGAGTATTCTTCCTGTCTCTCAAAATTTGTTTTATTGATTTCATGAACATCACCAAAAAAATTACAGTAGTTTCACCTAACGAACTACATCCTACAATTATATTATATATTATATTATATATTTTTAGAATATATGTGTATTTGCTTTAGGTTTTAAGTTGCCTTGCCTTTGTGAATGCATTGTGATCATTTTACTGTTAGTTAATTGGGCTCATTTGATTACCGTTGCTTCTGCGACAGATAGGAGCACTTTCGTCCCCTTGAACCCTCAGACTAGACGCCAGACACCAGATAAAAGTCCAATTATTATTTATTTTGTAATAATAATGTGCACCAAGCACCCTCCACTCCACAATACTCATAAATCACTACAATAATCCACAATACAATAATCCTCCACTCTCCCAGACGCGTTGCCACCCTTCCTCCCAACTCAGCTCGTCCATCTGGGATTTCCCAGAGTCCTTTATAGTCCTTGACCCAGAAGTGCTTCTGAACCCTCAGTCCATGTGACTCCCCAGCACCTCCGGGTCAGATCAAAAACTCTTCTATTCATCCCGGAAGTACGTCATTTCCTCTGTCCCTGTGACCAGGATGTACTTCCGGGTTATAGGGCACATAAAAGTCTCTGAGCCTCTCTGCAGCGTTCCCTTGTGGCCCCCATGGTATCCAGCAGGACTGTGAAGGAAAACTCCAATATCCATGAGGCCCTGCTGGAATTTGGGGCACCTCCATGCTGCCGGAAGGGCTCCATCTAGTGGCGTGGGGGTATTGGCCGGGATGAACGCCCGGCCATATCTCACACGTCAAAGACCTTTGAATATGTGACTTGTGTTTTGTGTGGTGGGTTCGTCAGCACCCCACAGCAATAAAACTTTACAAAGCAAACTCCTGGGCATTGAGCTATTGGACAAAAGTTAAAACAATCACATGCATTTGTCTCTTTCACATAATTGCTTCTTGACATTCTGCATTGTACTCTGACTGCAATTTTTGTCTTTCCTTTTAGATAAATGCTCTGATAGTTATCACGTTTTGCCAAATGACCTTAGCTTTGACTATCCTTTTGGATTTTCTCCTGATTTTTTAAAAAAAATTTTATTTGTCCTTTTCAGGACGAGTGTCTTTTTTGTCATTAGACTTAATAAGTTTTAGAATTGAGAAAAACAAACAATATTCTGCTATAACTTTTCACCCACAGGGCTGTTGTTTTTTCTTGAAAGGCAGTACCACAGTAAATTGTTCATGCCTCATGCCTAGTATTAAGTTGATTTATATCCATATTTATGTGAAATTCCTCCAAGGAAAGACACTTCTATCACACAAATGAAAATAAAACATATCCTTATTTCAAGAAAAAATAGCACTGGGAATATGCAATAAAACTATTATGTTCAGATCACGTTTGCTGTTACAAACATGTATCAGGAACATGGAAGGTATTTTTTCTTATATCAAAACTTTTGACACTTCAAAATGGACATATTTGAAGTTTGGTCACATACGAGATGGACATCTAAGACAGCATTCCGCTGGCAGCGGTGTTATTTAGCTTTTTTAATTATCTATTTGATATATCCTGTATTTAGTCAACCTGAGAAGACAGATATATTATAAACATGAGCAGGAAACCAAGAGGTCAGAAGAAGATGGAAAATAAGACTGAGTTGAAAGAGGCAGGCAAAGGGATTGATTAGCCTGGATCTCACACTGCAGCATGTGCTGCAGATGACAGTGAATATGGAAGCAAAACTGCAAAACTGTAAGCTAGTTAGGCAATCAGAATTTATCAATGTCATGTGGGATATTGGAACTGAGTACGGCCTCTTTATCCCCGATGTCAACTTTGACCAAAATCCCCTGTTGGTCAACGGAATCAACTCCAATAGGATACATAGCTCTGGTCACTGATAATTTAGCATATCTAGAACGTATGCATAAGTCATCCACCCATCTGCTATGCCAGTTTTACTGTATTCTGGCTCACAGGGAGGCAGAGTCTACCCAAGCAGCAATAAGCAAAAGGTTCTAAAAATAGAACAATTGTTAAACATATTATACAAATAACTGTAAAATATCCAGATCTTTTAAGTCAACCCAGGTATAGTACCTGTCAATTAAAAAATAAAATGAAAAGTCTGCCGAAAACTCAGCAGGTTTGGATGCCATACTGATTACAGTAGGGTGCATGGCATCTGCATCAAACTGGCAAGCAGTGGAAAAATTACACTTGAAAAGAGAAGCCCTTCACCATATTCTCCACAAACAAAGAAAATGTAATACAAACTAATAACTCCTAAAGGCATGGGGACTTGGTTACAACAACAGATGATTCTGATGAGACCTTGAAAGCTTTGGGTTATAATTTTATGTCATTACTCTACATGATTATCATCACCATTTGTTGCAGCATGTCTAGAATACAGTATCTCCGAATCTGACTGTGCCAATGTCCATAGTGAACATGTGGTGACCTAATGGTCTGAGCTTGGCAATGAACCCAATGTGAATTCAACTGGGCTGTGGTGAATGTGAGGACAAATTCATATTTATCAGAGATTCTAGTCCTATGTATGAAACAATGTAAAAGCTGATTGACCAGTGGCATATAATTTAGACTATACTGTATATAGAATATAAAAGGTATTAAGGAAGGATATGGAGTCTTAATACACTAACAGATAATCCCAAGTTAATAACAGACTAATAAGATATTCTGCTTCATATGAAGGAATAATTAATAATTTATTTTTTGTTTTGGCCAACCCCCTAGATAAAATAATGTGCATGATTTGAAAATTTCTGAGACCATCTTAATAACCTTTGTGAATCTGAAAAAAAAAAAAAAAAAATCTGTTATAGTACTATGCCCATTACTGTGTTCTGAAAGCTCTTCACAGAAAGGACTGGAGAACTTCACAGGCTGAATGGGTAGGATGAGTGTCTGGGAGATTGCATACTTTTAGTCATGAGGGCTTGTGAAAAAGGGTGGAGATTTTCTTATAATGTTAACCAATCACAACCCCATACACGTGTTAGTGGTTGACCATATAATGTATCATCTCAGTGGTGATGAAGAGTGTAAAGGCAGTTGTACATAATCAGATGCCAACAGTGCTCAGGATGGGAAAAATATTAAGCCAGCTGCATCTTGTTCACAGTCATATCAGTTTTGGAGGTGTTTCCTGTGACCCAAACTTTAAAAAAAAATGGGAAAGTAAAATTATCAGTTTCGTTAGGCTCTTGGAGTACAGCGTTGTTGTATATGGCTGAAACCTGTCACAGTGATGTAAGGAGGAGTTAAATTACCAGCGATCAGCAGAAGTGTGCAGGGGCTAATGGGAAGAGACCTTGATTGGAGTGCACAATTAAACAAGTTGATGTTCAGAGAGAAATGGCCAGAGCAAGGCTGTCACAGTCTTTGACTATCAGCAACTGTGTGTGTGTGTGATGTAAAGTGGCTTTTCAACATGATGCTGGAGTGATTTTTTATTTTCAAACTGCATATTCTTGCATAATAAAAATAATCTGTTTCAGATATCTAATTTAATGTATATTATGTATTGCCACAGTGAATATACGCCTTATAAAAATGGGCTGTGACTGGCTGGCACATGTCCAGAGTTGATTCCTTCCTTGCACTCAGTACTCAGATGATATTTGGGATAAAAAGTCAAACTAAAACCAAAGAAATCAAAGAAGAAAAAATAATTAAAATATATTAGCGCAAATGTTGTTTATAATTGGGAATGTATACTTACTGATTTTCCCTTCCTAAAGAGTAGCTGGTTCCCTGCCAGCGTGAAATAACGAGTTTTCCATCTCTTGATGAATTTCCATCGAACTTGCTTCTCTTTTAATTTGCCCTCAATAAGTGGCTGGCCATCCTGATTAAGAACTACAGTGGGACAAATTGGCAAAAAAATGGCTTGTTAGAAATGTTTCATTGTTTTTTGTTTTTCATCATTATGCAAATTTGTGTGTGTACGTATCACATTGTATGCAATATCTTTTCACAAACTCTTCAATTCATAAGAAGAAAACTATAATAATATAAAGTTAGAAAGGCTCTGATAATTGAATAGATCTGCTTAGCACAAGATATGTTTCCTCTAACATCATCAGGATTTTTTTCAAGTAGCTAAAAAACCTGCCAAAAGCAAAGTATTTCAGTATGGAGGAAAATGAATAATAGATTTATTTTCATGCTGCAGTTTCCAAGAAATCAGGTACAAGGAAATGGTTTAATGACACTTGGATTGCTAATTTATTTTTTCTGATGGTTTGTTGGTAATCATCAATTTCATTGTTAGATGGCAGAAAGAAAATGTGTGGTATGAAAATAAGGAATTCTGACCTTTTGTTTGGCTAATTTGATTCCTATTGAAATATAAAAGGTATGAATGAATAATAACACAAAACCTCTGATACTGTTACTTTGGAATCTAAGGGCAAATCCACATATATTTAAAAATACTAAATATAAATATTTCAACATGCTGTAAGATGGCACAGAGTATGTAAGCACCAGTCTGGGACCATCATTATTTCTAGTGTCTTCTTCGTCTTCTTCTTTCGGCTGCTCCCATTAGTGGTTGCCACAGTGGAAATTTCTAGTGTATGCAAGTTTAATGCAACCAGAAAAACTCTAAAACTGCCATGTTTGAAGTACTGACATAGGACAGAGCATCTGTCCTTTACCAACAATCCTGTGATTGTTAACTTTCAAACTACTGATCTTGACTTTGTTATGCCACTTTATATTAAGATGTTTATTTAGACAAAGGTGAAATGACTAATTTTAATTAAGTGGGCTTCATTGCAATTACTATATGTTGTCATGTGTGCATACAGGGGACAGCTGAAGGTCTCTAGTAGATGTAATTCTGTGGTCACTCCAGGGGTGGGCACTGTGTCCTAATGCCTTTTTTATTCCTCCCCTTGCAGACCTCTGCTATAACACTTCTGACATTACTTCCAGTGTCCACCCACTTGGACCCATCTCTTCATGCCGGAAGGAATGAAATCCAGAGGCTCCACCTTCTTTGTCAATTCTATCCTGAACTTGTGTTTGAAAACTCATCTCCATACTTATTGTGTGTTTGTTTTCTCTACTTTGAAAATCAACTGACCAGGCTGGTACCCCAACTCTTTATTATTGTCATCCCCTTTCTGTTACAATGGAGTAGTCTTCAGGATTGTTGCTAAGATGATGGAGCAATAGGACATGGCAGCCCTTTATCAGGATATGGCAACAAAGCCTTGGGCACTAAAGGTCCAGGTCAGGGAACAACGGACTCAGTTCATTGAGGCAGAGGTACATAGTCAAACCTACCAGGGATTGCCATTACATGCTGATGAGACATACTTTCTGGTATTTGAGTGTATAGCGACCCTTCATCACTGGGAGTATATGGAGTGGGTGCACATTCTGGCGCCGTCCTTAATAGCGGGCTTATTACGATCTCGATAAGCAGGTCGGCACAATTCCAAAAGGTTAGTTAAGATAGTAAACTTCAATCTCCTGGTGAACGCCGCCCCTGATTACCTAGCCCAGACAGTCCAGTGGATAGAATATAAAACCATCAACCACCTCATTACAGCCTTTGAGCGTTACCAGAAGTAACACAAGTTATAACACCACTAACGTCCACCTGGACCTGCCTCTTCCTGACAGAAGGACTGAAAACCGGAAGCTCCAGCATCTTTGTCAATTCTGTTATGAACTTGCATCTGAAAAGATGTCTCTGCAATTATTGCATGTTTGTTGTCTTTACTTTGCAAATCAGTTATACTGTGTGACCAGGTTGGTACCCAACTCTTTATCATTGTCATCTCCTGTCCTTATATTTATCTTTTTGTATGAGTATATTGACTGTTAATACATACATACACTAATTCCCAAACTAGAGAGTTCTCTTGAAACAAGTAGTTGTTCCTTGAAAACCAGTTTCTATTAATTGGTAACCTTACCTATATATAGTTAAAAACGGAAATTCTAAAGGAATTGTAAAACATTATACATTTAATGCAGACAGTGTGTCCTTGTACCTAAGACAATGGATTCACCCATCTGAAGTAACCAGGCATATTTATGGTTGTTCCGTCACGCAGTGCCACCTGCATCAATTTATTTATCTGTATCAATGTCTGATGACAAATTCACATTGTTATCACTATTACTAATAGTTTAGTTTCAGTTTGTTCTAAAACTGGCTTTACATCTTGTCATTTATATTGGGTGTTTTGGTTGAAGGCTCCACTCAAGTTGACAGATTACCATATAGTGGCAGAAGGCATTGGAAAATCAATAATTTAATGGCAGCAGGATGTTATTTCATCCACAAGATGGCAGCAGCATACTATCCAGAGCATCACTTGGGCTTAAAATTGTATATTTCATCAAAACAGGTTACCCCAAGTACAACTCAGAGTTAACTGGAATTCTGAGCCTGAGTGATGTGTGAGGTTAATGCCAACAAGGCAAAGTAACAAGATAGCAAAGTCAGTGGATACTGTTTGAGACTCTAAGCAAATTACTTCATCCACCTCCATACTCCAATTGTAAAGAATAAATGAGAAATTGTAAAGTAGGTCAGCACTTATAAACTACCTCAGGACAGCACCCTTTATAAAGTAAAATGTAACATGACAATGTAAAATGTTACACAACATAAATAATTTTAAAGCGTAAATAATAAAAGCTTAATATTTTTAAAGATTGACACAGGCAGGTGAATAAGCCATCCATATCTTTAAGTAGACATAGTCAAGCACAGTAATTTTGTTCTATAGCATATTTGTATCTAGTCTGTAACTATATTTGCTCATTCCCATTTTTCATTTTGTTAAATTAAACAAATACATTCAAATTAGGGTTATTTTGCAGCAACTTGTACTGAGGTTTGGTTTTCTTTTAGGAGAAGCTGTTACTATATGGTATAGTATACTCGGCTTTAACCAGGATTTTTGGCAGTCAATTAAAGATAATTTATTACAATAAATATTTACTGTACATGATATTATGGAGATTATATAATAATGTGTTGAGGTTGCTGTGGTCTATGTAGGCACCATCCCCAGATGCCACTATTCTTTAGGGCAGGCAACTGTGTTGCATGTATGTGCTGTCCACAGCAGGGCTGTGGTCTGATCGCCATAATGGTTGGCATCAACAATATGCCAAATCCTAGTCACAAAAATATCAACACCTTGCCTTTAATAACATTTTCTAAACAACATTAAAAAAACGTTAGGCTGTTCATGAGATGGTGGCGAGGGATTCCCACATGGTACAAAGGTGAAAGAAAGGACCACAAAAACAATTAAAATGAATCGAATTCAATAGAAAAATATGAACAGACATTTAAAGAAACCTTAATTCATTTGCAAGATTTTTGCAAGAACATCAGTTGTCTCAGTTGAAAAACTAAATTATAACACAGCATGGACAAATTATAAAGTGCATTTAAAAAATAGCCATGTTGGCAGTTGGTCAGTGACCACGTGTCTCTTTTCAGTGAATGTCTCCAAGTGCTAATAAAATTTCTATGATGTTTCACACAGCAGTGTTCAGATTCAGACTACAGCTCACACATCTGGAAAACAACTGTAAAAAGAGCCTAAAACAAGATTACTCCAGATATTCAGTCATTCTCATAATCCCTACAGTAAATGACTGGAAAGTTTCCAGTGCTATATCTTTGCATTTCAGTCAGAAGCACACGCATTCCACAAATCTTTAGGCCTTTGCCATGTCACATTTCATGAACATTGTATTTGTTTCAGCATCCAGAAGTACTTCTGTTTCTACTGGAAAAGAAGCTGTTACTGTCTGTGGCTTTGCTGCTTTGGTCTTCGTGGTATTTCAACTATACTTTAAACTGACCATTCAAAACAACCAAATTTACCTTCAGTTATTCCACAAACATTTAGTTTTTGTAAAGCCTCAGATCATGTTACTAGAATTGTCTTTCTAAGCCTTTTTGATGAAACTAAAAAAGGGCCATATAAAATAAAAACTGCAATCATTCAATGCTTTTTCTGTTGCCTTTGTGAACATTCCTTTTAATGTGTCTAAACACTACTCTCAGTCTGGAGATACAGTATATCAACACAAACACAAAATTACAAAATGAATAAATATCAAAATTCAGTAACATGTAAGAAAAGTTAACATAAATGTAAAATAAATGGACAGGAGGCTCTGACCAAAGATGACCTCACACTGTCAGGAAGATGAGAAAAGCTGAATGAAGATAAGCGTTTGAAGGGCTAGTGAGAAGGGTAAATGTTTTAGAAGACATTATGGGCCAAGTACGAAATCACTTTAGAGGAAGGATCCACTAGATATGTTCTTCTTTTGAACCATCAGCTAAACAAATTGAAGGGATTAGAAATGCATTTTAACACAGTGTAGAATTATGAGATGCAAACATGCTAATATAGGGAATTGTGGGAAATATGCAAATGTTAAAAAATATGTTCACGCTCAGATAAACTAACCAGTTTGTATATGCCTGTAAGAAGATTTGAAATATGAGCTTTTAAAAACTTTGTATTTTAATGTCTATCTCATAATTAGCTTAAAGTAACTTCAGGTTGATAGAAGAGCCAGACCACCAAGGGTAAATTCTCAGCTGACCAAGTTTTAGTAATGTCACTCGCTCAAAATAACCATCAAGCCATGCTATAAAAAGAAAACATCTCCACTGGTATGTAGTAGACGCTATACCATTGAGAGGTGCAATTGCAATGGCATTTGAGGTTGGAGAGAGGTAAATGTGAAGCAGATGAAAACAGAGGGATTACAGAGCACTGTTAGTAGGAGAGAAAGGGTGCAGACAGTCCTGAGTCCACACTAAACAATCACGATACAAAAGTACAGCACCACTTAAAATGTGCCCCAATGGAAACGCAGACCAAGACCATGGCCTGAATTTGGTGGAAACTAATAAAGAATGACTCAGTTGAATTAGGAAGAATGGTCTTCTCTATGGTTATACTAAACTCAAACTCACTTTCACAGACACTGATTTGAATCGTTCAGGTTGTATCTTTTCCTTTATTTTTGACTGCTAGTATTTAGTGCCTGGTTTCACTGCAAACATGCTTAAGTAATGATTAAAGTTTAAATATGTCTTTTCTGAAACTTGTCTTGTTTATTAATATCCTTTGCTCCACTGTACTTGTTTGAATGACCCATTACTTGTTTAGCTCTTTCAATGGTAACGATCTGGCCATGTTGTAATAAGTCTTTTCATGCTTGTTCAGGTTTGAGCCGTAGAGCCCTTTCAGGGGTAATGATGAGAGGGCTAAAGAATACAGTACAGGCATCTCTCTGGAACGTGCTAAGGCACTGAAACTGAGGTTGTGAGTCTTGCCATATAGCTCTGTTTGATTTGTGCAACTTTTTTAAAGGTAATTTATCTGGTTAACTATCAGTAGAAGCACAGCACTTGAAGTGGATCGCGGCCTTTGCTAATGTACTCTGGAGTGTAATTCTTTCAGGGGAAAAAAAAAGAAAAATGTAAATTTTTGGTCTGGCTTATTCCAGATTCAAACCCAACATGAGTGCATTGGCATGACCTGAAGTGAGCAGTTTATGCCTGTAAATGTGCCAATGCTTTTTTTTTTTTAATTAAGACAAATCTGTAAGGAAGAAGGGGCCAAAATTCCATTACAGTGATGTGAAAGACTTATATTAAATTATAGGCAGTGTTTGGCTGCAGACTTTGCACAACCATATATATAAGTGTACAGAGGCGATTATATTGTACCTTTCATTGTACACCGTGCACTTTGTTCATTGAATAAATTACATAAGGAAAAGAAGAAAAAGTGTTATTTGTTCACTCTGGTGCCCTTTTTGTAATATTAGATTTTGGTGGAATGCAGAGTAAAAAATTTGCAACAATAAAGGAAACCAAGTAGGGGTCAAATACTTACATTTTTTAAAGTTCTTGATTTTCAACTTTCTATTCATAATGAATTATTCAGACATTCTTAAAAATAAAAACACAATTTTTGAACTTATGCACTATTACTATACATACTCATTTATACAGACAGGTGGTCCTATTTTATTTCTCTTTGTGAACAATAGAAAACAATATATGGTTGTTAATCAAAAATAGTACAGTTGAAGAAATGTGTGCTGGCTTGGCAATCACAAATTCCAGGCTAACACAAATGTAAAAAGCTTTAATGGTACAGTTGAGATGGTCAGAGGTAATAAAAATAAACAGGAGTGGGATGAATTACCTGCTTGTTTTCATACATGACTTGGAAAAAAAGCACTGCCTGCTCCTGCATTGTAGTCTCTGCTATGCATTGGTCATTATGATCATCATATGATGGTTCACATCTAGGCTATCCTGTATCTGGTGTTCACTGTCAGTTAGGAGATTCATCTGTGTTATCGCATGGATTATATATAATATACTGTATATCTATGTATAAAAACACAATTAATAAGCAAACTCAATACACTAAGCTCGAATCCTTTCTCACAGCTCATTCCCTTCAATTCTGGAAGTTCACTGGATTTTCTCTAGTGGTTTAATGTCTTTCTTCTAATATGGATAGCAAAACTGCACTCCAGATTGTTATGCCTAGATAGAAACAGACAACAAGTGCTGCTTAGAGGACTTTGAGCTACATGATTTGTATATAAATTTTGCTATTGAAATAAATGTTGTTGTGAAAACCACTGAATCGTAGTAGAAAATGGAGTCACACTATTCTGTAACCAGTAACAAATACCACACCGGAACACCACTAAAGTTTGTTTGAGAGAATTACCTGTAATCTCAGAGACAGACTGCAAGGAGTTGCCGTAAACAGTAAATATAATTATTATAAAATTAAGTCTGTTCCAGAGAATATGATATACATATATACAAAATAAATAATTCAGATGAATTCCTGGGAGTACGAACCCCCAAAACCCAAAAAAAGATCAAACAAAAAAATATATTTCATTTAGTAAAAAGCCTTTACTGCGGTGGGCTGGCGCCATGCCCGGGGTTTGTTTCCTGCCTTGCCCCCTGTGTTGGATGGGATTGGTTCCAGCAGACCCCTGTGACCCTGTATTTAGGATATAGCAGGTTGGATAATGGATGGATGGATAAAAGCCTTTACACAGATGTATAACTGAGTTAATACAGCTTGAGCATACAGTAACTCTTCTTGACTTGTACTCCACAAACTAAAATCATTAAAAAGGCATGCATTGTTTTTTGTTTCTTCATAAACCTCCATCAAAAATGAACTCCTTGTTTTTATGAGTCATTAGTTATGTCATCCTGGGTAGCTGCAGCCTATCCTAACAGCATTCCCAAATAGAAGTGTACTCATGCAAACACACACAGTCACTCATCCATCCATCCATCCATCCATTTTCTAACCCGCTGAATCCGAATACAGGGTCACGGGGGGTCTGCTGGAGCCAATCCCAGCCAGCACAGGGCACAAGGCAGGAACCAATCCTGGGCAGGGTGCCAACCCACCGCAGGACACACACAAACACACCCACACACCAAGCACACACTAGGGCCAATTTAGAATCACCAATCAACCTAACCTGCATGTCTTTGGATTGTGGGAGGAAACCGGAGCGCCCGGAGGAAACCCACGCAGACACGGGGAGAACATGCAAACTCCACGCAGGGAGGACCCGGGAAGCGAACCACAGTCACTCATACCAGAGCCAATTTTGAGTCATCAACCAACATATGACGCCATCTTTTGGATGTGAGAGTGACAACATAATACAAAGAGAAAACCACTGTGATAATAGGAAAATATGTAAACATAAGTTACATTAAAATAAAGGCTATGCCGAGGTAAATCACAGTGAAAATTAGTAAAGTGAAAATTTTTTTTTTTTTTACATTATCTTACACGTGACCATCCTTCTTCTTTAATAAGGACCGATTTAATGGGGCTATAAGTGGCCAGTGCTTGTGGATGTGCAGGACATTCTTCTGTACGGTCAGGAAGAAGACACCCAGGAAGAAGACCTTTGACCAAAGCTAAGCATTGCCGATTGTGCCACTTCTTCTGCCCGCTGGAGTGTATAACATCTATAGATACTTATTTTGCCATCTGACGACCTCATTGAAACATCTTACAACAAATACATCTTCACCAGTTTTGTGTGAAGACAAATAATTGTTTATGTCTCACGACATACTGCAGTTAAACAATGATTCCCCTTTTGGGACCCCAACTCTCTGTATGTATACATACTGTATACATATCACTTTGGTTCACACAGAGAAGCTAAGCAACACATGGCCTCTGATCAGACAGCCAAGCACTTCTGATAATGCAGTTTCATCAAGTTTATCAGCAGCTTCTGCTAAAACTGACTCCACAGTTCCTGTCTTCAAAGGGGACAAAAGGTACTAGAAATGTTAAAACTCCAATAAGTTTGAATAAAACTCAAAACTATCACTCATATTTCGTTTACTCCCTCTTGTTGTGCTCATGAGAAGAGGTAATCTTTCGATACCTATTTTAAATCATGTAACAGTGAAAAGCCATATTGGTAATGGGGAAAAGCATTGCCAAGGAGACTGACGCACAAGGTTAGAATTAGCATGTGTAAGATGTTTATTGTTTCCAGCTCTTTATTGGAAAGAACGAAGCCAAACTGAGCTGAATGGCTTTCTGCTTTCTTTTGCCTTCCGTCAGCACTACTGGTTTAAATCTAGATGAAAACCAGAAAAGACACAGGAGTAAAGATTACAATGACAGTTACATCTCCGGATTCAGTAAATCATTCCTGGGACTCTTGTCATTTTAGCCACTTAATGCACACGGCTGAAGAAAGGATGGAGGTGCTCCAAGTGCTGTCTAATCAGACACACATGCAGCTTTCAAAGAGCTTTGTGTTTTAATGGAAAATGACCCAAGGATAGGAAGTAGCCTCTCAAAGTCTGTTTGTGAAGAATACTGCTTTGCTACCTGCACTAAGATGCATTTTATTGTATTTGTAGTCTTATTTGCTTTAATTGTTATAGGAATTAACCTATCATCCTGAAACAATAATTACATTTGGAGAGTTGCAATGCAACAAAAAGTATTTCAGTTTTGAATCAATTGGTTTATTAGCCACATTACATTGCATCATCTGATTTTATGTTAATTTCATTCACACCTCAGTCCTGCTAATCTGATTTTTTTTAAATGAGTATTCATTGTTTTTTTTACTAAAAACTCTTTCCTAGTTAAGCTTACTTTCATTCACCTCTGGACTTCAATGGGACTACCCATGTCTTAGTGTTCCTAAGTCATCTGCTTCTGATGGTTTCATCATTCCTGACATCAAACTAGAGGCACTGCTGACCTCTTTTGTTACAGATTATGTCTATAGGATTGATGTTTATTCCATGATGTGGATTGCAGGCCACATTAGGCATGCTGATGCAGTTCATGATTGTTTGGAATGAGAGTCACATTTATTTGCCAAGTATATACAAAATATGAAAGATTTGTTTGGATCACTTGATGTGGAGGAAAACAGTAATTGTATATGCTCTCCAGATGCGTTTACACATAGAGGTAACGTGTAGCAAATAAGATCAGATAGAGGAAGGAACTGTTTCACCATACCAACAACAGTCCTCTGTGTACTAGAAAGAAGCTTTGTGTATCGCTGTCCTGAACGTCACAAGGTGCAAATGTTTAACATTCACATACAATGAGTTTTGCTTACAGTTTATTGTGCAGCTTGGGTTCCAATGATTAAAACAAAACGTACTTACGGCCCATGTACTGAACACCAGTCAAAAATGAATTGGCATTAGTCAGAGAGTGTTTATAAAATGTGAATGAAGGATTTTTATTAACATATTATTTTGGTATACTTTTTGGGAAGACAAAAAAATGACAATATAGATTTGGATTAAACAAAAGTTTTATTTAATAAATGGATAGTGGGTTTACTTAACTAAGGTGAAATCAGCCTCCATGGATATTCTTAAGTCAGGTCCCTTGTTTTTAAATATTTGTGGGATGACTTTTTCAGTTATCTAGGTTCCCAGCACTGTGTCACACCACGTGTTCATTCTCATTTAACACTTCCTTTATCTCTCTGACTTCTCTTCTGCCTGCCAGTTTAGTCCTTACCCCCTCTTCCCTACCTCTGCCTGTATTCTTATCCAGAGGCAGCTTCCTGGTTTTCACTTTTGGTCCAACCCCATTATTATTTTCAGGGTTAAGGCCAGCTCCATATTTGCTCTAAAGATATACGTGAGACTGAAGATCCCTTTAATGGTCCCTGGTATCCCTACACCAATAAGCCATCAGTAGAGATGAGCAAAAATGGTTCATTCTGAATTAAACTGTTTTGCTTAACGAAAAAAAATTGTGAAAGAACTGGTGTTAAACCACAAGCAAAATTCACATTTAACTTGATGATTTTAACTTCTTTTCCTTTCTAGCCCAAACAATGAGCATTACCTGGGGTTAATACCTAATACTATAACTCTTTTAACTTGCATTTATATCATTTTTGTACACTGCATATTTCAATAATTTCTGTGTTTTTTTCCCCATAGGTGATTACAGTAGGACGAGTTCTATACAAATAACACCACCCTGTGGTGCACTAGAGATTAACACATAATGGCCCAACAACATCACTGTCCTCTCCTCCATTTCTCTTGAGAATACCAAAGGCAGAATTCAGCTGAGATAATCATGTGTGAAGATATGCAAAGTGTCAAAGTGTTTAATGTAGTCCTCAACTCCACAAATATAATTCTTTCATTCACCTCAAAGAAATCAACTGAATGCAGTGAGGATATACATGTTAACATCATCTTCTGTTGACCTGTTGGTCCCAGATGGACTCCTAAAACTCAACACGTGAATTCCTAAAATGTCCAAAATAGTACGGTATCGGTTATTCAAAGGTTAACTTGGTGACGGATGTAAGCTCAACAATGTCTGTAACCACTGAGACTGGTTATTAAGTGCTACTTAGGAACAAAGACAATGGTGTAGGATTTGAAACAGATGTGAACTGTGATTCAGGAGCTTTTTGAATATGTGAGTGAAAACCGAGATAATTGATCAACACACTACTTCATCACTGTAGGACAGGCCTGCTGTATTCTGGTTAGAATGATTTTGTAGGAGAAAAACTGGCAAACTGGATTCTGAGGGTTATACGGTAGCAAAAAGGAGAGGCCAGGAAAGGGTCTTTAGGGTGAGGAAAATTGAGGATGGTAGAGAATTTAACCATCAGACTATTGCCTTTGTTTTAGCTTGTCACCAGAAGCCATTCAACCTCTCCAGCAGAACTAAGGCAGCTGTAGCATGGGTGACTAGTGCTGGGTTCACATGTGATGGGAAAAACAGGAAATAAGAGTTTCCAAAAGTAAAATTTCACAGGAATGGCCTTTGAAGGGGTAGCTCCCAAAAGAGTAGTTTGCAGAAAATACTGCTGCCCGAATTAGACAAATTGGGAAATAAAGTTAACCTTTCACCTCATTCAATGAATTAGCCAAATTGTGACGTAACTTTGATCTCATTTAATGACATAAAACCAAAAACAAAAAATACAGCCAGTTAGTAATGGTAACAGAAAATGTGGTACACACTTGACCCCTTTAACTTGTTTTTTATTAACAAAAAAGAAATGAGTTTAGCTTTAATTGCTTTTTGGATGGAATAAGTAGTGAAGCAACCATGAACCTGTGTTTCTCCCAAAACACCAACCTGCAAAGAATGTAAACATAATGACATGGGAAGGTGAGATGTCAGAGATGAGAATATCTGGCATGTTTTTTGTGCTTTAGCAATGATCAAGAATCTCCTCCTCCTCTGTACATGTTTGGCTAACACACTTTCATACTTTTGAAGTTTGTCTTTTTAGGTTGGCGCAATTAAAATGTGCCATGTTTCATACACGTGCGAATAGGGGAACGTTGTGTGGACCAATTAAAGGTAATTCCACACCAGGCCAGGGGAGGGCGGGGTGCATTAAACCTTCTCCTGCTATCTCTACAGACCAGCCGTGGGAAAACCTGAATCAAGAACGTCACTCCCGGTTCCGGTGCCCAGAAGAACGTCACTTCCAGTGAGAGTTGTAGAGAATTTCGGACTCCTGGACACCTTAACATAAGGTTTTGGGGGATGGCAGGTGTGAAGATGTTCTATTCCCCCATTGGTCTAAGGTATGGCTGTTTGGAACTGGCTTGTATCAGAAGCCTTTAAGTACAGTAATCCCTCGCTATATAGTGCTTCGACTTTCGCAGCTTCACTCTATCGTGGATTTTATATGTAAGCATATTTAAATATATAACGTGGATTTTTTGCTGGTTTGTGGATTTCTGCGGACAATGAGTTTTTATTTCTGGTACATGCTTCCTCAGTTGGTTTGCCCAGTTGATTTCATACAAGGGACGCTATTGGTGGATGGCTGAGAAGCTACCCAATCAGAGCACACAGTTAAGTTCCTGTGTGCTGATTGGCTCAGTGACGGAGCGCGAATTCGATTCCGCTGCGTTAACCAGGAAATCTTGTCTCGCTCATTCAGCATCAACGTATTTCACTGTGTAAAGAGTTAACTTTTGTGCTCTTTTGTGTTTATCTTTGTGCATAGTCAAGCCGTTCATTATATCTCCAAAACGATCTGCTCCTGCTACTGCTTCAGGGGACGTGCCCAAGCGTTAATGGAAGATGGTAATGATTGCCAAAAAGGTAAAAGTTTTGGATATGTTGAAGGAAGGGAACAGCTACACCACTGTAGGACGCCATTACGGCATCAATGAGTCCACGGTTCTTTTTATTTAAAAAGGAGAAAAAGAATATAAGATCTACGGCTGCAGTGTCCTTTAACCAGGGCGCAAAATGAGTTGTAAGTGGACGTGATAAGGCGGTAGTCCTGATGAAATCTGCTTTAGGGATTTGGATTGAAGACTGCCAGAAGAAGAACAACAGCGGTGCTACACAGTCGCCTGAAGAGGCTCCTTTAAAGAGCTGTAAAGCTCTCCTTTGTTGTGCAGTAAAATTAAACTCATCGTTATCGGACAAGTCGTCGTGTCATTGATGGTGAGTAACCATAATTAATTTTTTACGTACAGTTCTTAGTAAATGTACATACATTTAGTGTCACTGTACACACATTATACTGTATACAATTTTTCTTTCATTGTACGTATTTATTGCTTTTGGCCTGTCTATCATAATAGCTGTAACATATGTGATATCAGAGATGCTCGATATCTTTAAAATAATATTTAGGTTTTACTGTATATAAACTGTGTTTACATACATAATTTCAATGAATCTTACCTAATATCTAAGAGAATACAAAGGGTTTATGCTGTATAACTGTGCGGGAAATGTTTATGAGTGTGGGAGAGTTTATAAGGGCTTAAAATATATAAAAATAACCATATAAACATATGGTTTTTACTTCGCAGATTTTTCACCTTTCGTGGGGGGTTCTGGAACGCAACCCAACCGATTAAGGGGGATTCACCGTACTATGACGCCCTATTGACTCAAGTGGTTGAACAGAAAATCTATAAATTTGCTCACTCCCTCACTCTCTCTCTCTTACCAAACTAATGAATGAATCTCGCACCATGAACTGAAAAGGACAACACAATGAAGAGCAGAACTGACCTCTCTGTACTATTCTGTCATCTGCATCTCCTGGAGTACAAAAGAAGCACGCTAACTTTTACAAGTACTATAAATTTACACTGTCTGTTACAGACACAAATCAAATGTATGTTTTTAATGCATAAGAGCAGCTCACTACTGAAAACAGTAAACTTGGGAGGCAGCAGGTGTAGAACCAGCAGTTCTTACCACTGCACCACACAAACTATCATATCAATAGCACTTGTTTTGTTGTATATGTACCTTCTGTGAAAGTGTTTATTTGATATTTGGACTTCATGCTTCATACATTATACACTTCATGTCTACATTTTGTCATTTATTACTAAACTGTTTTAACGATGTGGTTACATAGATTGCTATAGACACGGAACACACATGAAATGTATGTATTCCAAATAACGATATATTATTTACCCTCTACAACTCCAAGCACTTCACTCCAAAATAAACACTGAGCACTGAGAATCTTTTTTGCGAATTGAGCTGCGGTGGTGGGCAGGGAGATGGGATAGCAGGCTACTTGCTGCTTGTGCTGATCGACATATTTACAACACAAAAGACGCTAACAGAGAGATGTGAAGGGATTTAAGGTGGGCTGGGATTACAACTTTTCTCATAGGCTTAGGGAATTCTAGTGTTAAACAAATGACAGAGGCTAAGTTAGGGTTACAGTTTATTAATGCCTTAAAGAGCTGCTTTTGTTTCTGTGTATCTTGAGGTTGAAATTAAAATCTTAAAGATAGGTATCACCCTTTGATATTCCTGTTACACAATAGATCAGTTCCTTTCAAAGAGCTTAGTTATGTATATAATTTTAATGAACTACTTCTTCTTAACTAATATTAAAAGCTAGACAGGGAACATATTTTTCTTTTGGTAACTATTGGATACTTCTCTATTAAGTATACTTTCAAAAATGTCACATTTAAGAAAATTGAATAACAGTTAATTGCAAACTCTCCATCACTAACATACATCAATCAATGCCATTTTCACATCACTTGAATTGGAATCGGTTGTCTATAAAAGCTATTGAGCACCAACATGCCTATTAAGTTCACATTTTTAACTGCATAATAATGTAAAGTACTGTTAAAAGTAGTCTACTAACACACGCTTCCTATTATCACTTTTATTTTTGAATATGATTTATTGTTACAAAAATATTTAATGAGTATAAATGTGATTACTGACTAATAAAATATGAAATGCTCCAACTTTCATATCAGTTTACTAAGTCAACAAAAGCACCTGAAAGCAAAGCCATGTGTACATGTTCTAACTTGTTTTACTTTTCCAACAGCTTTAAAATGTAACTCATTTGAAACATATATATATATATATATATATATATAGATATAGATATGTATTCATAATCCGAGCTGACGACCTCATAATCGTATATGTTGAAAAGAAAGTGCGAAACGCCTTAATATTAATTTGCCGTGTTGTAGAAAAGGGGTCCCGTGTTTGCACTTGTCTGGGCTATAGCTCAGGGGGAGGATGAAAAAAATTAAAAGTGCTCACTTTGACTGAAGGCAGAAGCGCAGTCAGTGTCTCATGCGCACGCGCCGGCTGCTCGACTTTCGCTGGGCAGGAGACCCCAGTTTTTGCAGACATATTCACGATATCAAAAGTCTCAGCGCTCTTTGGAGGTCATTCATACATATATATATATATATTGTGGACCCCAGCCGGGGCTGGAGCCCGGCCGGGACGCCCAGGAGGAAGTGAGGAAGGCTTCTGCCTCATCCAGACTGCGAGGGGGCGTCCGTCCTGGTTCTCTTGGGGACCATGGGTGGAGGGCTTGGAAGCCCAGCCCTGTAGGGGCCCGTGGCCACCGCCAGGCAGAGCCCCAATGCCGGTTTATCCCGTGTGGTCCTTGGATGGGGCTGGAGCCCGGCCGGGACGCCTTGGAGGACCAGAGGAGGGCATGGGCCTCCTCCAGATCGAGAGGGGGCGTCCGTCCTGATTATGCAGGGGGCCTCGGGTAGGGGGCTTTGAAGCCCAGCCCTGTAGGGACCCGTGGCCACCGCCAGGCAGCGCCCAGTGCCTAATTGTCCCTGGAGCCCAGCACTTCCGCCACACCAGGAAGTGCTGGGGGGAAGACTTTATGTGGCGCCCGGAGAGCTGCCAGGAGGACAGCCGACACTTCCGCCACACTGGGGCATGGCTCAGGAGGGAATGCCGGGAACACCTGGGGCTCATCCGGGAGCATTATATAAGGGACCGCCTCCCTTCAGTCAGAAGCAGAAGTCGGGTTTTAGAGGACGGAGCGAGAGGAAGGACTGGAGGCGGCCAGAAGAAAAGAGGCACAGGACTGTGTGGCCTGGACTTGGGGGAATCGGTGCTGAAGGCACTGGGGTTCGTGAGTGCACAGAACATTGTATATATTGTAAATAAACGGTGTGTGGGTGAACAATATGTTGTCCGTCTGTGTGTGTCCGGGTAAGCGTTCACAATATATATATATATATATACTAGCAAAATACCCGTGCTTCGCAGCGGTGAAATACTGTCTGAATATTTTTATTAATAAAAAAGTAAACATTTTTAGACTGAACGAAAATATGTCAAAAATTAATTGTTAAGGATCTCTCTGTATACCACGTTGTCAGTTCGGCCCTCTGGTTGTAATATGACTAAGCTGTGTGCTGAGCTCACTCTTGAGCATGCAACATACAGTTGGCCATGTGAAAAGCAATCCGCCTCAAATAAATGCCAACCTTTTGTAGTGTTTGTCCCTGAGACTTACTAATTGTCATTGCGAAGCAGAGCCTTACTGGAAATTGAACGCGTTTGAATTAAAATGGGAGATTAGATGGTATAACGGGGATGTGAGAAATAAAAACTGTGTCACTGAGGCACTGCCAGTAAATATAGTTGCTTCAATTAGGTTGTTTTATAGAGATGTGACCTGAAGTCTTGTGCCGTTACAAAGTTTCGGTGGTTGTAAGTTTCTGCTTCCTTGGCGAAGGAAACGAAAGAAGACACCGCAGTGACACACAGAAGAGAACCCGTGGATTAAATAAAACCTACACAATAACTGTAACAATCGTAACAAATGAACAATAAAATAGAAGAGAACCCGTGAATTAAATAAAAAGGTTGCTTTGGTGAAGCAAGGAAAAAGCACTTTCTTATATGTCGCTCGCTTTTAAAACAGTGCAGAAGCTGAGAAGCTGCTTCCTTGGCAAGCTCAAACGAAAGAAGACACCGCAGTGAACACAGAAGAGAACCCGTGGATTAAATAAAACCTACACAATAACTATAAAAATCGTAATAAATGAACAATGAAACAGCGGAGAACCCGTGGATTAAATAAAAAGGCTGCTTCGTTGGCGAAGCAAGGAAAAAGGACTTTCTTATATATCGTTCGTTTATAAAACAGTGCAGAAGCTCTGAAAAAGCTGCTTCCTTCGCAAAGTAAGGAAACGACTGAAGAGACGGCGGTGACGCAGTAAGTGTTCGGCAAGGCAGCTGAAGCCCTGCATTATGGGATCTGTAGTTTATTGTGTTACCAGTGCTTCATATCCCCGGCCATTAATAACAATAATACAGTATATAAAATGATCTCGGGCGGATATAATTACACGCCGGGCCAGATGTTGCCTGGGGCCTTGAGTTTGACACATATGGAGTAAATAGAACTTGAAAAGATGTATTTTTTCGTACATCGAGCCCGCGTGCTATTGTGGTTTTGCTTGCATGCCTCAATAAGTCATCCTCCCCTCGCTCTTACTTTTTTACCGTTCATCTAATGAATACACTGAGTATGGCTTTACCAAAACAATCATTGATGGTGAATAAAGTATCCATTATTCGAGTATGTAGATTGGGATATATATATACATATATATATACCCGTATCGCAGCGGAGAAGTAGTGTGTTTAAAAAGCTAGAAAAAGAAAAGGGAACATTTTAAAAATAACGTAACATGACTGTCAATATACAGTATTTGTTTTGTGAGTGTTACTGAGTGTTGCTGTCATCAAGGATTTGATTATCATTATTTCTTTCAATCAGGTTCGTATTTGTAGAATGTGTTGTGTTCAAGTTACATTCCGTGTTTGTCAATCGTTGTAAAGATGACAGGTTTCTTTCATTGATTCGTTTCTTACTGCATCAATAAACAGCTCGTCTTCTTCTTTATCTGAGACCTGACACACTGCATGCACGGCTTTTTTTTAACACTGTCTTCCTTTAGCAGGACATTGACTTTTTCCACCGTGTGCTTTGTTTCCGCAGTAGCTGGATTTATGAATATGCTTATCAGACGCTTCATATTTTTTGCTGCCTTTTCAATTGTGTAATTCGGTTTTGTTCAGCTCTGTTTGGAACTGTTGCTTTTTATCTGTGCACTGCATCAGTTCATGTGAGCCACTCGGTGTACATGCATCGAAGGTTCCCAGCTGTGCTGGTGCCATCTCGTGCTATGTCCATGGCTGTATTTAATGTTACCTTAGTCCTGGCACTTAAAACTTTCTCTCAGTTTCGCTGAGTTTGTGTCAAACACCACCCTGACCATCTCATCTTCCTCTCCATAAGCACAGTCCTTCACCCGTGGCAGTTTGCTATTGGATTGCCGCTGACGGACGGCCTTATATGGGCATGCACTAAATTACAAACGCCAGCGGCAGCCTGTCTATGAACTTAATTTAAAGTGTAGGTTTACATCGTGCTTTGTTCAAGTAGCAGAACTCATGAATATGGTTGTATATGTCACTCTCTCGCTTCTTATTGTTTCGCTGCCTTCTCAATTATATAATGCATGTTTTCTTCAGCGCTTTTTTGAGCTCTTCCTGGTTTTCTATGTACTGCGTGATTACGTGGGAGGCGTGATGATGTCACACGAAACTCCGCCCACGGCGTTGAAGCTCATCTCCATTACAGTAAATGGAGAAAAACAGCTTCCAGTTATGACCATTACGCGTAGAATTTCGATATAAAACCTGCTCAACTTTTGTAAGGAAGCTGTAAGGAATGAACCTGCCAAATTTCAGCCTTCCACCCACACGGGAAGTTGGAGAATTAGTGATGAGTCAGTCAGTGAGTGAGTGAGGGCTTTGCCTTTATTAGTATAGATATATATATATATATATATATATATATATATATATATATATATATATATATATATATATATATATCAAAGCCTACTCACAGCGAGAAGTAGTGTGTTAAAGAAGTAATGAAAAAGAAAAGGAAACATTTTAATAATAACGTAACATGATTGACATTGTCATGAGTGTTGCTGTCATATATATGCCTGCCAAAATAAGTCACCCTCGGTTTGCTCTTATTTTTTTACCGTTCATTTAATCATGGCTAGTGGCGGAAAAATTATAAAATGGAAGGAGGATGGCTTTACCAAAACAATTATTGATGGCTAATCGATTATTCATAAAGCTTGAATTGGTGATCTGTTTTTCTGTGTTAACTTCATATTTTTTCATACTTCTTCTCAAACTAAGGTGGTGCGAGGGTAAAATGAATTGTGATGAGCTGATCAATGTAATCGGTGTACCAGGAAATCATGCATTGAAGTGATCAAAACTCTCGTTTATATCCTGCGTCCTCTCATTAAACTTGTATCCCGCATTACCCGTGGGCATGAGAAACGCCAGTGGCAGCCTGTCTATGAACTTAATTTAATTTAAAATTAATTTTAATTTAATTTAAAATTTAATTGCTTTCTTTCCGAAGTAGCAGCAGTCATGAATATGGTAGTATATGTCACTCGCTCGCTTCTTATTGTTTCGCTGCCTTCTCAATTATATAATGCATGTTTTCTTCAGCGCTTTTTGGAGGTCTTCCTGGTTTTCTACGCACTGCGTTGACAGTCAGTTCACGTGATTACGTGGGAGGCGTGATGATGTCACACGAAACTCCGCCCCCCACGGCTTTCGAGCTCAACTCCATTACAGTAAATGGAGAAAAATACCTTCCAGTTATGACCATTAGGCGTAGAATTTCGAAATGAAACCTGCCCAACTTTTGTAAGTAAGCTGTAAGGAATGAGTCTGCCAAATTTTAGCCTTCTACCCACACAGGAACTTGGAGAATTAGTGATGAGTCAGTGAGTGAGTGAGTCAGTCAGTGAGTCAGTCAGTCAGTGAGGGCTTTGCCTTTTATTAGTATAGATTGTGCTGCCAGGATAATAACCTGCTGTTCTAAATCCACTGAACATACTACACCTATTCTCTCTCAACTTCACTGGCTCCCTGTTAACTACAGAATACAATACTAAATACTGCTCTTAACATTTAAAGCTCTCCACAACCTCACTGATCTCCTACAGACTGACACTCGTCTCGCTCACTCTGATTCTCATCTGCAGCTGTACTTTCTGTACCACACATCAAACCCTGTGCTATGGGAGCTCGAGCATCTCTCATAGTGCTCCTCAAGTTGGGAATTCTCTTCTCTCTCATATACATCAGCTGGATTCAATAACACATTTTGAAACTACCCTCTAAACTTATCTTTTCAAACTGGCATACCAATTGTCAATTTTCCACTGTTACTGCCAGTTATCGCAGAAGTAGGATTGGAGATGGCGGGCGGGGCTCTGTCGTGCGTATCCCATGGTCTTAGAGTTGGCGGGCGGGTCTCTGTGAGTTGGCGATCGTGGCTCTCTGTCTTGCGTGCGGTGTAAAGTCAACGTGGCTCAAAGGTGGACTTTTGCACAGACGAAAGTGACTGAGGCTGTGTTTGGTGAGTTGTTGCGTACCTCGAAAGCAACGCTGGACTCTGGAGGAAGGTTACAGTTGGTGTGCGTGGCTCTGTCATGCGTATCCCTTGAGGCGGTAGGAGGGTTAGAGTTGGTGGGCAGGGCTCTGTCTTGCTTGTGCTCACTGTCTTGCGTGCCCTCAGTGTCTTGCTTGCGCTCAGTGTCTTGTGTGCCCTTAGTGAATTATATATATATAGATTATATATAAACGTATTTGCATTATACTGTATTTTAATATGTACTTGAATAAATAAGTTGATAGCTTTTGAATGGTAACTTGCCAGAGATTCTTAAATTTTACTGGTCTCAGAAGATCAGGTGAGATTGGTGTCAACCTAGGGGTTTCACTGAAATTAAGGATTGGGATGAGTACTACAGGAGCACCGGAGCCTGAAGCCTACCAGTGGTCCAATGGTAATCAAAACGGTTAAAGCCCCATCATCAGTCAACAGGTTCATAAACCTGGGACTGGGGGTTGAAACCTTAAGTCCTTAAAGTCATCATTGTATCCACACATCTGGACTATTTGCCAGGAAAGGGAGATAGGCAATCCAGGTGTCAAATAGACAAGAACAGTTGGGACATTACAGGGGATTGACCTTAAACATTGCTTTGTTTTGTTTTTTGTTTTTGTTACAGTCTTTAGGACTGCTGTAGTGTCATGTGTCATTTAAATAATTTTGCTTTACTTTGAATTTTGCCTATGTCATATGTTTGTATATTTTTATCTATTGTGGCATATTCCCTTGCCTTTGATCACTGTTTTCACCTAAGGACAATGAACAGTTATTTACTCAAACACAACCTCTACTCTAATCATGTAGCCTATCCTAGTGTTTATCCAAGTTCTCCATACAAATCATTCTAAATTATATATTTAATGCAGACAGCTTGCTTTATGCCCTTCATCCTGATTGAACACCTCAGCAGCAAAGCACGCTGCCACAAGCATGATTTCCCTGTCTATTTTGACCTTAGCAGACTTGTCTAATAGTTCTTCATTTTCATATTTTTATCAAAATAATTCATATCAATTACAATAAATGCATCCACCACCACTCATTCTACAAGACACAATTTTTACATCTCTTAAGTCAAAAAAGATCTCAGTAAACTATTTTTTTTATTTAAGCCCAATCTGCTCTAAATCATGGATGCAAAAGGTTAATAATTATGAGTGTTGAGCCAAAGTGAGAAATGGAAAGTCCATAAGACTAATATTTTAATAAATAATGGACAGGAACATAAACAGCTTTTAAAGTGGAAACCAGGGGAACAGTAAGAAAAATAAAAACAGGCAAGAGTTGTCAGAAAGCACAAATAAATCGTCAAAAACCAAAACAAAACAGAAACCATATGTTGCTGTTTCAAACAAACATAGCCATAGGTCTTAGTTCTGCATTTCCCATGAATATTGTTTGTATTATGTAAGGAGAATCCAAAGTTTGGATGCTAGTTGTACCATGCTGTCATCTTTAATACAGATGCAGTCTTGACGTCACATGTCATGGCATTGGCAAGGCATGTGGCTGGCAACAGACTGCTCTGCTCAAAAAGGGCTTTTTTTACTTTTTACTCATCTTCAGCAATTTTTGCATGTGACAGAAGTTAATATAAATGGTCCAAAATTACCAGGGTTTGTGTAAACTTCTTAACAATATAAAAATTATTTTTTAGGCTTGTTCACTTACAATGTGAAAAGCACCTACATGCAGGATTTAAGGGCATTTTATATGCAATATTTTATTTAGCTCATGGTTTTTATGTTAAATATTTTGCTTTTATTGTTTAAATTTTATTTCAACTTAAATTGAAAAAGCATTTCAATTAATGTTGTTTTCATTGTATAAGTGATTCTCCAAGTAGCTTCATGTTACCGATTCAGTTGCACTACTGACATCATACTGTATGATGCTATAAATATCACAGCGTTCTTATCACTTACTATCCCTCAGTGGATACACTTAACATATATTCCAAAGGACTTAGCAATAGTTTCAATTCACGTAGGCCACCCTAATGTTAGGTTACAGAAATCCCTTTGGTTCCTCAACTTTGATTATTGCTTTCCTCTTTGGTATTGACATTTTGATGTCTTTGCTTTCTCAGTTGTGACTTCTGTGTGTTGTTCAGACTATGTGCCTGGTGCGCATTTTCCATCTCCTGGTCCACAATTCTCATGACATTAATACTATGATGGTGGTCTCGTAACATTACTGGATTACCCATGTCTATTTGACTGTCTGTCTGTCCCTCTGAAATAACTTGTGTCTTGAATAGAGTGCAATGTACAAAGTTTTGAAATTTCGAAGTCTCCCATTCAAAAGCATTGCCAAATTTGCAGACTTTCCTATCTTAAAACATATTCTGTAAGGATTGTCAATACAAGTCTGTCAAACAAAGAGAAAAGACGTGAACATGAGCCACTAGTGCAGCCACTCAGCTTAGGAATTATATAAGTGTTGCTCAGCAAGCACAGTTTCAATAAATATGTACTCAGTACATACATTAGCACTAAAACCAACCTTAGGTCTGCATTATCTGCACATTATGACGATTCAATATTTCTCAGCCACTATAATTTATTGGCAAACTCAGAACTACACTATGGCATGATCTAAAGCAGCCAACAATTTTGCTTAGACACTTAAAAAGATACCTTAACTATCCATTAGGAACTTCTTTCAAAAATGTTATCTCTCTATTATAAAAAAATCTTGGGGCGGCAGACTAGGGAGAAAAGTTGTGATCTTCTCAGAAGACAATTTGAAGTCCCACGAGAGACACTTTAACTTGCTCCCAGCTCTTAAAACAATGACAAGCAAAACACGCAGCTCGCCAGCAGTAGGAAGCCAGCAGATGATCCGACCAATTCTCCTTGCGTGCGTTCAGCCACCCTAATCCTCCTCTTCACAACGCGAGCGGCAGAGACACAAAGTGGCAAAAAGGGCAGCCGCTGTACAGGCTTAAACTGATTGACGGGCAGCGCGACAGCAGCAGCAACAACACAAAGACAGCAAATGATCTGACGGCATCTCCTTAGCGTGCATTCAGCTGCCCCCCCTTTACAACGCGAGCAGTGTTATATGTCCTGCAAGAAAGAGATTTAACCACGCCCAGGGCCGGAAATAAAGGACAAGTATTTATTTTTACAAAAGTGTTAAAATAAAAGTGAAAATAATGCATATGTAAAAATTCCCATGAAAATAACAATCTCTTTAAAATTCTATATCCAGTAAACCAAACAAGGGGGTGGGCGAGCGAAGTGAGCAGTGGGCGGAGCTCCCTAGTGTTTAATAACTTTGAACTAGAGTTAATCAAAGACCCACCACAACCAACAACAACTATCAATACTGCATCAGTCGATGCCATTTTTACATCTATTGAATTGAAATCTGCTGTGTGTGAAAGCTATTGAGTAACCATAAGCCCTATGTGGATACATTTTTAATTACATGACATTGGAAAGTGCTCTCAAAGAGCATTTCCAGTTTTTAATGTATTCTTCTAATGCATGCAATTACATTTTATTACCACTGTTCTTTTTAAAAATGACTTATTGTTACAAAAAATGTGATAAGTGTTTAATGAAGTAACTAAAAAAGGTAAAAACGATGCGACTTTCAAATCACTTAACTAAGTCTCTGAAGGCACCTGAACATCACACCGTGTGTACATTTTGTAACTTGTTTCTGAAGGTACAGCAACAAAAATAAAATAGTTTCACTTACAACATAAAAGGTTTACAAATAAAAGGATACCATGTGACTCATCATCTTCAATGGGTTTAGACAGATAGAAATCTGTAACATCAGGGTATCAATAATGAGAACCAAACCTGCTTATAGTCCAGTTCTCTCATTTAACTTAAAAGGCATAAGAAACTCTCCAGGCCCCTCTTCTCACTATATAACATAAGCAAGAATCACTCTTCTACTATATCGACAAACACATTAAATATGTTCAGCAAGAATGCCTTGAAATATTAGAAGGCTGAAGAGCTAATTAGAACTGAGCAGTAAGCTGCACTAAATCTTTTATTCCCTACTCAAGAACTTTGGCCAGTTGCCTTTTTTTAAATAACGGTATAGGATATCAACCCCAAAATAATTTTTCATAAATTCCCTAAACTGACAATGTAAAAGAAAAAGAAGACTGTTAACTTCAAAAGACTTGAATACAGGGTATATTAATAGCAAGTTACATAGAAACGAAGAACTTAGACATTGTTGTAGGTCATGTGGTCCTTCTTTGAGAAAATAGTTTCTATAAATGAAGAAATGTTTTTTTCATCAATATATCACATTACAGTATGTAAAATACAGTTCATTTAAATATACAACAAATGTTGCATTTCAAACATGTATGTTTCACATTAAAATACATCAAACTCAACACCCTTCCCTTAAAAATTATATGTGGAGTTTTAAATTGGTGGTTCTGCAGTCAAGTTTGGCAATCCAGAAGTGATTTTTGGGTTTGACAGGAATTAACCATGGGTAGGGGTGTAAAGTTGTTCCAAGCAGGAACTATGGTGACCTTGTAGATGGGAAGAGAGTTGGAGAGAAGACTTATTGGCAGGAGGATGAAAGGTTAGAGACAAAGACAGAATGATGAGGGGTTACAAGGTTGTGCTTTGATATGGTACTTGGTCAAGCCAACCCACATAAAAAAGGCATTAAAAACCAATGGCAGAAGGCAGAGAGGGGGAACAGGACTGGGCTTAAATGTGTTTTCTTTTAAAGTTAAGTTGTCCTATGTACCCTTCCTGTATGAGTGAATGTATATATATATATATATATATATATATATATATATATATATATATGTAATCTTCATTTGGATCTTGATCTTTGTTTGTCCGCGAATGAATTAGAAGAAGAAGCACTAGATGGCAGTAGAGAGACAGCTAAAACATAGGCATTGCATTAAGAATCTCCTCCAGGCTTATACCACTGAAGACTGTAGTACTCCAGTCACACCTCAAAACACAGACATTCAAACTAAACAAATTGTTGTGCTTTAAATTAACTAAAGAGATCTTAATTTAGATCTTGATTTTTGTTTGTATGCGAATTCCACTCATGCGTAGACCACCTTCCAGTTTAGTACGTTGTTCTTACTCATGGATGTCAACAATGTGCCGGAATAACGAAAGGGGTGGTGGACAGTGTTATGCTGGTTAGCTCCTGAGGCCTGGTTAGAGAATGAGATTGGCAAAGATAAAAGTTATGTGCCTACGTAACATATGAATGAAAGAAAGACAGTGGGTAAAAAGAATGACAACGTAACAGCAAGTTCTGGAAATTATTATTTTTTTTTTTTTAATTTTTATTAATTTTATTACAATCCATACAAAGCAATCAAGATTTTACAAAAAGAAAAATTGAGTTAAGAACAGATCGATCCCCACCCCTGAGAGAGAGAGCAAGCCAAATAACGTTAAATTTAAGGCTTGTAAACATACCTAAATTAAAAAAAATTCTCTGTGCTTTATGAACTTATTTTAAAATATTACTGATTAGATCCTGCCATGTTTTGAAAAAGGTCTGTACAGATCCTCTAACTGAGTATTTGATTTTTTCCAATTTGAAATAATATAACACATCGGTTTCCCACTGACTTAAAAGAGGAGAGTTTGGGTTCTTCCAGTTTATCAGAATAAGTCTGCGTGCCAACAGTGTAGTGAATGCAATCACAATTTGTTTGTCTTTCTCCACTTTAAGCCCTCTGGAAGAACCCCAAACACAGCTGTTAATGGGTTAGGAGGGATTGTGAGTCCAAGGCTGTCTGAGAGGTAATTAAAAATTTTTGTCCAGAATAATGTTAATTTGGTGCAGGCCCAGAACATGTGACCTAGTGAGGCTGGGGCTTGGTTGCAACGTTCGCAGGTTGGATCATGCCCTGGAAACATTTTGGAGAGTTTTAGTCGAGACAGATGTGCTCGATATATAATTTTGAGTTGTATAATTGTATGCTTTGCATATGGAGCTTGAGTGAATTCTCTGCATTGCTACTTTCCACTCCTTTTCTGATATATTAATTGAGAGATCTTTTCCCAGTGTCCTCTTGGATCTTTGAAAGGAGGGATTGTAAAAGGATTTTATATATTGTAGAGATGGAGTCTAACTCCTTGAAATTGAGCAATATTTTTCCAGCATGGATGAGGGTGCAAGATGAGGAAAATCTGGAAGGTTCTGTTTAACAAAGTTCCTGATTTGAAGATAGTGAAAGAAATGTGTAGCTGGAATGTTAAATTTGGAATGTAATTGTTCATAGGATGCAAAGACGTTGTCTATATAAAGATCTCTAAGCAAGTTAATTCCAAATTTTTCCAGATATTAAAACTGCATATGTTTGTGAAGGTTGAAAGAGGTGGTTCTCTTGCAGAGGTGCCACAGATAGAAGCTTCTCCGTCTTAAAATGCTTTCTACATTGGTTCCAGATTCTAAGTGAGTGGAGCACAATTGGGTTATTAGTGTATTGCCGATAACGTGTGTTTATTGGAGCACAGAGCAAGGAATACAAAGAAGTACTGCAGGATTTTACTTCTATTGCGGTCCAAGCCTGTGTATGTTCTTCTATTTGTGTCCAGGTTCTTATCGCCTGTATATTTGCTGCCCAGTAATAAAACTGGAAGTTAGGTAGAGCCATGCCACCTTCTGCCTTTTGTCTTTGTAGGGTCGCTCTTTTGATGCGTGGATGTTTTGAATTCCAAATAAATGAGGTTATTGTTGAATCTAATTGCTTAAAGAATGATTTATTAATGTATATTGGGATGTTTTGAAATAAAAAGGAGCTTAGGAAGAATATTCATCTTAACAGTGTTAATTCTTCCAGCTAGTGTGAGATGAAGGGTTGACCATCTATGCAAGTCTTGTTTAATTTTTTCCATGCAGACTGCGAAATTTTGTTGATAAAGAGCTTTATGTTTACTTGTGATGTTTACCCCGAGGTATTTAAACTGTTCTGCAATGATAAAAGGTAGGGTGTCTAATCTAATATTATATGCTTGAGAATTCACTGGAAAGAGTACACTTTTATTCAGATTAATTCTGAGACCAGAGATCTTTTGAAATTCTGTGAGTGCTGCTAAGACTGCAGGCACAGAATTTTCTGGGTCCGATATATACAGTACCATGTCATCTGCATATAATGAGATTTTCTGTTCCAGTCCTTCTCTGCTAATCCCCTTTATCTGATCAGTATTTCGACAATGTATTGCCAGTGGTTCAATGGCAATGCAAACAGCAGTGGTGACAAGGGCATCCTTGTCTAGTGCCACGCTCTAGTTTAAAGTAGTCTGAGCAAATGTTGTTGATGCAAACTGAAGCTTCTGGGTTAGTATACAGTAATTTAATCCATGCACAAATGTTCGGGCCAAACCCAAACTTCTCCAATGTAGTAAAAGGTATTTCCATTCAATCATGTCGAATGCTTTTTCTGCATCCAATGATAATAATATTTCTGGGGTGTTTGATTTAGTTGGTGAGTATATTACATTAAACAGGCGTCAAGATTTGAAGATAAGTGTCGGCCCCTAATAAATCCAGTTTGGTCTTGTGATATTACGAGGGAGCACTTTTTCCATCCTTCTAGCTATGATTTTAGAGAGTATTTTAACGTCATTATTCAGAAGTGAAATTGGTCTGTATGATGCACATTGTAATAAGTCCTTATTTTGTTTTGGAAAGACAGTGATTAGTGCTTGGCGAAAGGTTTGCGGGAGAGATTGGTTATCTCGGGCTTCTGTAAATGTTGCTAATAGGAGGGAGCTAGCTGAGCGGAGAATTTCTTGTAAAACTCTGCAGGGTAGCCATCAGGGCCTGCTGCTTTTCCACCTTGGAGTGACTTTATAGCATCTAGTAATTCTGATAACGCCAGAGGTTTATCAAGTTCCTCCACACTAATAGCGTCTATTTGTGGTATCTGTAATGTATCCAGAAATGCATTAGATTGTGTATTGTCTTCTTTAAACTCAGTAGTATATAGGGATTTATAGTAGTCTCTGAAAGTGTGCATTATATTTTTGTGTTCGATGATTTTATCTCCATTAGTGTTAGTAATTACCGAGATTGCATTGCGCACTTCTTGCTTGTGAATTTGTTGAGCTAAAAGCTTATTAGCTTTCTCCCCATGTTCATAGTAATGATGTCTGGATTTGTAAATTAGTTGTTCAGTTTCTTTAGTTGTCAAGAGGTTTAATTCTGAATGCAGAGCCTGCCTCCTCCTATGTAGAGTCTCACTTGGTAGTCTGGCGTGTTCTTCATCTATTTTAGTAATTTCGCTTTTTATTTTATTTTTTTTTTTCGCTTTTTATCTAGATAAAAGTTATGTGCCTACGTAACATATGAATGAAAGAAAGACAGTGGGTAAAATGAATGACAACGTAACAGCAAGTTCCGGAAATTATTATTGTTACATTGTAGTCGGCGAGTGCTTTAAAGAGCCTGGATACCTATGTGTCCCCCTTTTATAACCATTGCTCCGTGTATATTGCCTTACTCTTTGGATTGCCACAAAGCAACCTGCGAGATTGGAGAAAGGTTGAGAAGAGATCATGAGAGGAAACGACAGCGTAGTGAAAACGAGACAGACTCTGAACAGACAGAAACAGAAATGCTCCTACACCACCACATAATCACTATTCAGACAGTGATTCCGAGTAGGCCGCTCTTATCGTTTTGTTTCCCTTATAAAAAATCATAATGCTGTGCGACGAAGGGCCCAGTTCACGACTGGCAGCCGCGTTTAAACAGGGAGCCCTTCACAGACAACTTTAACACGCGCAACGCTGTTGGGCACACATGGCTAGTGTATATATATATATACTAGCAAAATACCAAGGCAGTGGAGAAGTAGTGTGTTAAAGAAGCAATGAAAAAGAAAAGGAAACATTTTGAAAATAACGTAACATGATTGCCAATGTAATTGTTTTGTCACTGTTGTGAGTGATGAGTATTGTTGTCATATATATATATATATATATATATATTTACACACACACACGTAAACATATATATATACACTTCTATACATATACACATATATACATACATATATATATCTACATATATACACATACATACATACACAACTAAACTAGTAAAAAGTGCAATGGATGTTCTTGTAGCACCAATTCTAAACATTATCAATAATTCATTATTGCATGGCACAGTACCTGATGCACTAAAAGTGTCAGTCATTAAACCATTACTTAAAAAGTCAGACCTAGACCCACACATACTAAATAACTATAGGCCTATTTCAAATTTACCATTTCTCTCTAAAATACTAGAGAAAGTAGTCGCCAGTCAGCTTCAGTCACACCTTACGCATTACAATCTATTTGAGAAATTCCAGTCTGGCTTTCGCACTGGCCATAGTACAGAAACGGCACTAACACGGGTTGTAAATGACATTCTGATATCCTCTGATGAAGGAAATTCCACTGTAATTATGTTGTTGGACTTAAGTGCAGCGTTTGACACCATTGACCATTCTATTTTACTGCACAGGCTAGAAAGCGATGTTGGACTTACAGCCCCGTGCTCGCTTGGTTCAGTTCTTATTTATCAAATCGATTGCAGTATGTACAGAAATGTGCTGACAGTACTCCATCATTATACACAGAAGTTGAATATGGTGTCCGCAGGCTCAGTACTGGGACCTTTACTGTTTTCACTTTACATGCTTCCACTGGGATCTCTCATTAGGAAACATAATGTTAATTTTCACTCGTATGCAGATGACACCCAGTTATACCTTTCATTTAAATCAAATGAAGTTTCTCCGATGTTGTCTTTAATTAGTTGTGTTAGTGAATTAAAGGAATGGATGAATGAGAACTACTTGTCTTTAAATACAGATAAAACAGAGATGTTAATTGTTGGAGGGAATGACGCTGATTATAGCAATATTTTGTTGCCATTTAACTCAGTTGGAATCTCCAATTCATTTTACTGAATCAGCCCGCAATCTAGGAGTTATCTTTGACTCTAGCATGTCATTTAAAGCGATATTACAAAGTCGTCCAAAACCTGTTTTTTTCACCTTAAAAATATTAGGAAATTAAGGCGCTTTCTAAATAAACAGGATTGTGAGAAATTCATTCATGCATTTATCTCTAGTAGGATTGACTACTGCAATGCGGTGTTCACTGGCTGTTCAAACTGTTCTCTATACAGCCTCCAGTTAATCCAAAATGCCGCTGCAAGAATTATTACAAGAACAAAAAATATGAACACATAACCCCAGTTCTTAAATCTTTACACTGGCTCCCAGTTAAATTTAGGGCAGATTTCAAAATCCTCCTTTTAACATATAAAGCATTAAACGCCAAAGTCCGCTTACTTGTCTGAACTTATCATGACTTACAAACCTGAGCACATTAAGATCTCAAGATGCCGGTCTGCTTAGGATTCCAAGGATTAATAAAATAACAGTGGGAGGTCGAGCTTTTAGTTACAGGGCCCCTAAACTGTGGAATGGTCTTCCTGCTTCCATAAGAGATGCCCCTCGGTCTCAGCCTTTAAATCCCGGCTGAAGACTCACTACTTCAGTTTAGCATATCCTGACTAGAGCTGCTGATTAACTGTACATACTGCATCTCTGTTGTTAGTCATTAGCACTATAACATAAGTAACATGATAATTATATTTGAATACTAACCCTCACCTATTCTGTTTCTTTTCTCGGTACCCAAATGTGGCCATTGGTGCCACGCCCACCTGCCAAGTTGTTTGCCTGCCAAAGGTAAAGTCATCCCTGATGGAGGATCACAGGAATCATGGGAAAGAGGGGTCCTTTCATCGGAGCAATGTTTCAGCCGTGGCATGGCCAAATGGAGATGCAGCTAGATGGATGAGGTCTCCAGGACTCTAAAAATATCCAAACCTAATTATGTCATATCATCTACTGTTAAACCGTAATTCTAAAATTTTTATTATGCTGTCTTAAGGAATTGTTCTGTTGTGTATATTGTATTGTATTGACCCCCTACTTTTGACACCTACTGCACGCCCAACCTACCTGGAAAGGGGTCTCTCTTTGAACTGCCTTTCCGAGGTTTCTTCCATTTTTCCCTACAAGGTTTTATTGGGAGTTTTTCCTTGTCTTCTCAGAGAGTCAAGGCTGGGGCTGTCAAAAGGCAGGGCCTGTTAAAGCCCATTGCGGCACTTCCTGTGTGATTTTGGGCTATACAAAAATAAACTGTATTGTATTATTGTATTATTGTACATATACATACACACATACATACATACACACACACATATATAAACATATATACATATACATACATATCTACATATATACACACACAGCTATTTCGTATCAGTGCAATACGCTGTTTGTTAAAACGGATGACTCCCGCTCTTACGTGCAAGTCTGCGTGGATATTATGAACTATCGTATTTGTTCAAGTTCTATTTAAATTTTAAATAGAAGGAATTTTTATTTAGTCGACAGAAATATCTTTGGTAGGAATGGTAAAAACAGACAGGAATATTATTCCTGAATAAATCAACTCAAACCTTAAACAACTTATAATATTTTGCTCTCCATAAAAATATATCCTGTCTAAATTATACAAGTTAGAAATAAAGTAAACATTAAAAGAACAAACATTCAAATTTCTTTACTCTTATGTAATTTTATATAAAAATAAACTTAGATTTTAAATATCCCAAAAGATTTTGCTCTCCATAAAAATATATCCTGTCAAAATTATACAAATTCAAATATGAACATGCTGCATAACAAAACCTGGAAATATAAATAAAATGTGTTCCTTTCAGCAATAACAAATCAAATCATTCAGTTGTCTTTGCTCATATGTCATTTTAGAGCTGGACGCCTGGCATCTTTTTTGGCAACAAGTTCGTTTCTGTTTGGTGTGAGGTTCTGTGTTGTGGAGATTCTCAGGATGGATTGCAGGTGCTCATCAGTGAGGCGACTCCTGTGTGCTGTTTTGTTAGTCTTTATCACTGAGAAGAGCTTCTCACACAGATATGTGCTACCAAACATGCACAAGGTTCGAGCCGCATGTAGACGGACTTTTTTTGTTCTTCAAAGTCACCAAAGCGCCGTGCAAACTCAGTGCGCCAGTTTATCAGCAAAGTGCGTGTTTGGGAACACCGTAGTGACGACTTGGTTTAACATTACTTGGCAACAGGGAAAGTGGGGCAAATTGCACTGGTGCATTTGTGTCTCCCATAAAAGCAGCTTCACTTGAAATCACTTTGTGATTGTGCACGGTAAAACGTCCGCTGAAGTGTCAGATTCTTATTTAATTATTCTGCTTTCTGTATCTTCTGCATTGCATTCAGGTTACCCTGATGTTTTGTCTCATAGTGCCGCCTTAGATTAAATTCTGTAATTACAGCCACATTAGCTCCACAAATGAGACACACGGGTTCAGTAAACATATACTCAGCCTCCCATCGGTTTTAAAGGCTCTATTTTCAGAATCAACTTTTCTCTCAGCATCGTGTGAGCTAGCTTCGCAATAACTTGCAGCATCAATAAGGTAGACTTGATTAACGCTTAAGTGTTTGGCAAGGCAGCTGAAGCGCTGCATTATGGGATCTGTAGTTTATTGTGTTACCAGCGCTTCATATACCTGGGCCATTAATAACAATAATACAGTATATAAAATGATCTCGGGGCGGATATAATTACACGCCGGGCCGGATGTGGCCCGTGGCCCTTGAGTTTGACAAATATGGACTAAATAGAACTTGAAAAGATATATTTTTTGAAATGTGATCGCAATTCAGATAGAGTTGACGCAAGACTACAGCCTGCATCCTCCCTCGCTCTTACTTTTTACCGCTCATCTAATGAATACACTGAGTATGGCTTTACCAAAACAATCATTGATGGCGAATAAAGTATCCATTATTCGAGTATGTAGATCGGGATATATATATACATATATATATATATATATACCCGTATAGCGAGAAGTAGTGTGTTAAAAAGCTAGAAAAGAAAAGGGAACATTTTAAAAATAACGTAACATGACTGTCAATATACAGTATTTGTTTTGTGAGTGTTACTGAGTGTTGCTGTCATCAAGGATTTGATTATCATTATTTCTTTCAATCAGGTTCGTATTTGTAGGATGTGTTGTGTTCAAGTTACATTCCGTGTTTGTCAATCGTTGTAAAGATGACAGGTTTCTTTCATCGATTCGTTTCTTACTGCATCAATAAACAGCTCGTCTTCTTCTTTATCTGAGACCTGACACACTGCATGCACGGTTTTTTTACACTGTCTTCCTTTAGCGGACATTGACTTTTTCCACCGTGTGCTTTGTTTCCGCAGTAGCTGGATTTATGAATATGCTTATCAGATGCTTCATATTTTTTGCTGCCTTTTCAATTGTGTAATTCGGTTTTGTTCAGCTTTGGAACTGTTGCTTTTATCTGTGCACTGCGCCAGTTCACGTGAGCCGCCGGTGTACATGCATCGAAGGTTCCCAGCTGTGCTGGTGCCATCTCGCTATGTCCATGGCTGTATTTAATGTTACCTTAGTCCTGGCACTTAAAACTTTCTCTCGCAGTTTCGCTGAGTTTGTGTCAAACACCACCCTGACCATCTCATCTTCCTCTCCATAAGCACAGTCCTTCACCCGTGAATATTTAGTGGCAGTTTGCTATTGGATTGCCGCTGACGGACGGCCTTATATGGGCAGGCACTAAATTACAAACGCCAGCGGCAGCCTGTCTATGAACTTAATTTAAAGTGTAGATTTACATCGTGCTTTGTTTCCGAAGTAGCAGAACTCATGAACATGGTTGTATATGTCACTCGCTCGCTTCTTATTGTTTCGCTGCCTTCTCAATTATATAATGCATGTTTTCTTAAGCGCTTTTTGGAGGTCTTCCTGGTTTTCTATGTACTGCGTGATTACGTGGGAGGCGTGATGATGTCACACGAAACTCCGCCCCCACGGCGTTGAAGCTCATCTCCATTACAGTAAATGGAGAAAAACAGCTTCCAGTTATGACCATTACGCGTAGAATTTCGATATAAAACCTGCCCAACTTTTGTAAGGAAGCTGTAAGGAATGAACCTGCCAAATTTCAGCCTTCCACCCACACGGGAAGTTGGAGAATTAGTGATGAGTCAGTGAGCGAGTGAGTCAGTGAGTGAGTGAGTGAGTGAGGGCTTTGCCTTTTATTAGTATAGATATATATATATGTGCAGTATGCCATGAAAACTGTGGTGGTGCCATACCACAATTTTTCTTTATGTGTGCATATTACTCTAATGTTTACTTTAACATTCCTAACTAATGATTTCTGTCCTTCTTCTCTTGGTAATAATTAGTAACACGTGCAAGTTCACGTATCGGTCGTATCACAAAAATTTCAACCAAACAATGGGATGATGGTGCCTGGTCTCTTATGACTGGCATCAGGTCATTGTGATACTGTATGACATCATTAGCTGCTAAAATCTAGCCGTATACTTTTAACCGTTAAGTAAACTGACAGCCGTGCAAGTACCAGCTGCTCAGGAAAATACACTGGCTATGAACTGAAACACTAACATTTAAGTTAAGAATAAAAGTTCAGAGGTTAAAAAGGGACAAGCTGCAATAATTCTGTGGCTGTCTGGTAGGAGTTCAAACCTTTGTGTTGTCAGGTGTTTGCTATACAGCACAAGGCTGGGAAATTATTAAAAAATATATATTTTCTACATTCATTCAAACTGCTGGTTTCTTTCCCACAAAATGGAAGATCATACATTAGACTTCTTTGGTGACCTTTTCAAATGTAATGGTGTCAAATGGTCCTCCTCAATGAACAGCATTGAGTGAAGATCAAAATGGTGCCCAGGTTCATGAGCATAATGTCCCATACTTTATGAATTCCTGATATTGATTTGCCTTCTTGTTTTAATTACTATGTCTATCTTTAAGGGACATAGCACTAGAATTTTGTACAAAAGCAACATAAACACAAAATTAAAATCAAAAAGCTGTCATCACTTCAATACCAAGAATAAGGACCTGTAGTCTACAGGCAATATCACTAAACTGGAATGATCAAGAAGCATTTAGGCACACACACAAACACACAAACTCCCAAGACTAAACCTAAAACACTGGAAGGCAAATACAGCTAGACCCTCAGCTAAAAATAATCTTGCTGCACCTGGCAAAAAGACACTTTTGTATGCTACAAAAAGGAAAAAGAAATAACATTAAGCATAAGATGTAAAAAAAATGTTGAAAAAGACATAGTTTTTATAAACATTTTAATAATAAGTTGAATTACAGATTCAAGCTTATTACCTATTTTGCACTATGAGGCTGTGCCCATCTAATCAGTGAAGGAGAAACACCACTGATTTTATGTGTGTGCGTGTGTAACATATACAGTATATATATATATATATATATATGTCCACAGGATAATGGTTACTGTGGACCAGAAGAGGAAACATAAAAAATAGTCAGTAACAAGGAGAGACTCAAAACCACTGAGAAAAAATGATTCTGCATTAGAGGCAAAACACCAAACAAAACTGAACAAACAACTGAGAAACCTCATAAATACAATCATCATCACAATCATTAGCGTGAAGCCACAGTCTTGGAGTGTGATACGTCCTGAAGCACCAACCTAAATACTGTTGAATACTGTATGAAGACATCAATAACTCACGACTTCTAGCTAAAACCCCTACCAATGTGATGCAGCACCCTAGAAACTGACATCAAAAAAGGCAGCATGGAAAATAACTTTAATAAAAATTAAAATGACAAACTTGATGAAACTGATAATAAGTTTAAAATCTAAAATATTTCTAAACCCCCCTTAAGAAACAATTTTGACCATTAGAAAAAATGTGACTAAAAGAAAAAATATTTTTAACTGTTTGCCATATTGTAGCATCTATGAAGAATGAATGATAGAAATGAAAAGCTAACACTGAGAAATAAAGCTTGATATGGGCACAGCCACCAGCACTTACAGCCATCCCACTGAGAACCCATGTAGTGAATCAAAATTACAGACCTTACTTCCCACAATAAACATCCCTCTTAATTATCCCATAATTCTTTTGCAGGAATGGAATCATTGAAAATTGTAACATCATAGAAAGCACCCTTGGAATATTCATCCCATCTTCTTCAGTATGGACAAGGATAAACACACAAAAACAATTCTAAAAGATTTAAATAAATTAACAAGAAGTATGTGGAGGAAAAAGCACTTCAACCAGAGCACAGCCCAGCCCAACCCCACCTGCAACCCTCATAACAGTGAATACACACAACAACCTTCTTAATAAATCTATTGTGAGGGCTGACAAAGGAGAAAAAGTGTATGAAACAAAGTGGTAAGGTACTAGGCATTTTCCTGTAATATTATTTGAGAAGAAGGCAGTAATGTGCTCTTATTAAAAGGTCCACTCAGACGGAAAGTTTCTCTAGAGGACCCTCGGTGTGTACTGGTACAGCAGACTGACGGAGGACTAATTTGAAAATATGCCAGAGGATTGAAGGCCAGAGGTCCACATGACCATCATCATCTAATTCTTCCATGTGAAACCTGAAAACCATGAGGACTGATTGAGATAATTTATGTTAGGTAGAATGCCTAGTGGGGGCTGGGCGGCCTCGTGGCCTTGGAACCCCCCCACAGATTTTGGTTTTTTTTTCTCCAGCCCTCTGGAGTTTTTTTTTTGTCCTCCTGGCCAATGGACCTTACTTTATTCTTTGTTACTTTACATTATTTTTATATTTTTCTTTTTTCTTTCTT